>NC_056567.1:14577203-14883071 GCF_013358625.1 Macadamia integrifolia
CCCGGATCTAGTACGTACCATCGTATCCCTATACCTAGAACATATCATACATCACATTGGTTAAAAACCATAGAATTTATATCGGCACATAATTATATGCCAACACGCAGGGTATTATAGTGTATGATAGTTTGCAACTAACCGCAACTTGATTCCAAAAATACAGGGTTAGTGCTTCAACAAGTATGTCAATGGTCCCACTTGACCATAACATATTATTATAAGAATAATAACAATAAATCCTATTTTTTTCAAGTTTTCTCTCAACCGGCAGGTGACACCGATGAGCAGGTTGGCCCGTCTATCGGCCCACCGATCCAATTCTTCAACCGACGGGCTAACACCGGCGGGCAGGATGGCCCGCCGATCGGCCTGCCGGTCCTACCCGAGCAGAAATCTCGAACAGGGCACTTAAGCCCTATTCTTCCTTATTTCTTTTATTTTTCTCTCTCTCTCTCTCTCTCTCTCTCTCTCTCTCCCAGGCGATTTTGGAGAGCTTTTTGATGCTTCCACTCATGATCTCACTCAACGATCCGACGCTTTTGGGAAGATTCAACTCCTCTACTCACAAGTAAGTTTCTTCCTCCTTTTCTTCTCAGAACTTGTACTTGGGGGGTAGAACTCATGTGTAGACTTTAATCTGGGTTCTTTTCCCATGTTTCCTTCCATAGAACAGTGTTTCCATGTGAATGTGATGTTTCTCTTGTGATTTTTTTCTAGTTCTAGGATTTACTTCTCCATTTTTGAGAGAAAACACCAACTGTGCCCTAGTTTTCTCAAATTTGGGGATTTCTTCAATTCCTGCTCTTTTTCCCCAATTAGTAACTCGAATGAAATGCATTATGTTTGATTTGTACTTAACATGCTGTAGAGATCATACAAAGTTCCTTATGTTTGAAATCCCATATCTTCCCTTGACAATCCATCTTTTGTGTTGGGTTTTCTTTGATTTTCTTTACACCCTTTCGTATTTGTGGACCTCAATAGCACATTAGCATATGTTTTTGCATGTTCTTTATTGTAGAATGACGACATTTCATCCATGAGCATGTAAGCTTCATGCTTCACTCTATTGTGAGTCTTTCCATTTTTTTTTCCTTAGATTGAACTTGCATAATGAGAATTGGCGTTTTTATTTTCTATCATTCTCTACTTGCCATGCTTTACTTGCCTCTTTCTGTCACATTGCTGTTTTGCCATAATCTCTGTCTTGTCACTGGCCAGGCATTTCATTCATAGACTTTTTATCATTCCTCACTTGTCACATTCTATTTTTTTCCATGATTTCTGTTTTGTCACTTATCCTTCTTTCCTCTTTTTCTTGCCAGGATGTCATCTCGGAAAGGCAAGGAGCCTGCATCCTTTGGCACTCGGCGTAAGACCACCACTTCTAAGCGGAAGAGTGCGGGGACTAGTTCTCCAGCCCCCCGCACAGGGCGGCCCGGACCTACTCCCATTGATCATTCTGACTATGACGAGGAACTCTTCCGCTGCTCAGAGGCAACAACCAACTGGCAGGCCTTCCTGAAGAGGTCTGTAATGATGGAGAAGACTGTGGTAGTTGATGACTTCCACAAGATTCAGCTTCAGGAGAGGTTCACAGCACTGGGCTGGCAGTCTATCCTCCACATAGACCGTCCGTGCTACGAGCAGTTGGTCCATAGATTCTACTGCAACCTAGAGGTTTCCTACCAGTACGGGGAGTATGCTATAATCAGTATGGTGAAGGGGGTGGACATTCAGTTGACCGTGGACACCCTAGCTAGTATTTTGGGCATCTCTTCAGCTGGGCACCGTTTCTACAGTCCTCCCAGGAGTAAGCCCATGGGTCCGTTCATGAGTTTGGAGACACTGGACTACATCTATGAGACCATCTGTGGCAGCAGTGCGCCTCCGGAGTCCGAAACATCATTTTTCCCAGAGGTTCATGTGTTTGCTCGATTGGTCCAGTTCAACTTGCTCCCCAGAGGAGGTCACCGGAACCAGGTGGGCTTCATGGCAAGCTTTTTAGCCTTCTGCATCTATAAGACTTTAGAAGAGGGTGACGAGCACTTGTGCTTACCCTACGTCATCCTCAAGACCATGGAGCACCACACTTCTCACCCCGAGGATGGAGGATTTCCATATGGCAGGATCCTCACTAGGATCTTTGAGTTCTTCGAAGTGGACCTGAGTGGTGAGGAGGGGAAGACTCCAGCAGATAAGTTCGACAGGGGAAATCTCTTGAGGATGGGTCTCCATACTCTTATGGATGTACCCCAGAGAGCAGGAGCTCAGAGAGGTAGGGATAGGAGGGCTGCCCCTATGGAGGATGTTCCCATGGAGGAGGAGTCTAGTGAGGAGGATGAGGACTATGTTCCTCAGGATGAGGAGGATGATTTGGTGGATGAGGACATCCCTGAGGAGGTGCCTCAGGAGTCGAGAGGTGCTGATCCTGGCTTCACCAGAGCTGCAGGCCCACAGTATAGAGCCCCACCACCTGAGAGTGGTGAATATGATTTTGAGGGCATGATGTCCACCATGAGGGCTTTGAAAGACGGGCAAGATCAGCTGTTAAGAAGACTAGATGAGAGTGCCTCAAGGGAGGAACGCATCCTGGAGAGGTAGACTACTTTGGAGAATTCCTTTCTCCGACTGGGCTAGGACTTAGATACAATGGCCAATGCCATCTCAGCGGATTTTGGCCGACTTCGGAGGGAGGTACAACTGGTTAACTCGAGGTTTGACTACTAAGACCATCAACTCAACGTCAACTCTAGACCTCAGGTGAACGTAGTAGTATTGGACGACGACGATGACGATCATCATGAGGACTTAGCTTGTCCACACCAGCTTCTCACCTGTTCCCTGTTGTTGGATCTCATTGTATATATGTTTTTTTCTTTCTTTCTTTTCTCATTCTTGTACTTTCTTTGAAACTGGACTTATTTGTGGGATGATGTGTTTTGACAGTGGTCTGTGGTGAATTTGTATATTTGATAACTTGTGTAGTTTAGTTGTGGTGTCATTGTTAATTTCTACCATTGTTATATATATGGATATATTGTGTATCAGGTGTTTGTGTGAAAATTTTTGGAAATCTCATTTTGCGCCGTTATGTTGCCGAAATTTCGTCAAACTTGTACTCGATGGGTTATGACACCAATTAATTAACCTTTTATTTTCTCTCATGCATGCCATGAATGCAATATCTAAATGCAACCATTTTTTTTATTCCTTTCTTTCTTTGGCTTTTAACTCTTTAAAGTTTTTACATTAACCCAATCCCATTTTCCTATTATAGATTCTACGGGGTCTAAACGATATGCTGTGAGTGGAGTAGAGCATCACGCTCTGATACCACCGTTGTCACACCCCGTTCACGTAGAACCGGGCCAGTGATCGAGTTAACACCGGTTAACCCAAACCTGCCAGGATCATCTGATATAGTATTCCACCACAGCATACAGACAACTAAAAAAGTGCTCATCAGTTCAGCGGAAGACTTGGTTTACCTGTGAATATTTCCTTAATACTTGATACCCAAATTGTAATACAATAGTTAAGTACATGTGGGCCCGAAGGCATGATATTTACACAATAAGAGTACAATTCACATATCAAGTACACAAAAGGAATCATCAAAAATCAGAGAGCCAGCTCAGCTTAGTATTAGAAGTAGGGCTCAGCTCGGTATCAAAAGGTAGAGCTCAACCCGGTATCAGAAGGTAGAGCTTAGCTCGGTATCCAAACAAGGCTCAGCTCGGTATCAGGAGGTAGAGCTCAGCTCGGCATCAAAACTGCGGTCCTGCAACACAACTCTCGCACGAGCAATCAGTGTCGTGCTCTAACTCCTCAGGGGCCCACCAATCCTCTTCAGGGAACTCAACTGTAGGACCCGACCCATGCTCTTCAGATGGATGACCTGTAAAATCATCTAAAAGAGGTGCACACGTGGGATGAACTCACTAGCTCAGTAAGTGGAAAGATGGACCACACAGCAGTCCACACAACAAATCACAACCATATGCACTATATGCTATGCAATACATTTTTAATCACATCCACCTAAGCAACATTACTAAGTTTTTGGTTTAGTGCTGCTACAACCACAGTGTGCGTATACTCCGGGTTCGAGCTGCGAACTCCATCCCGCGATACGCCCATAGGGCTGTCAGAGAAGGTCCACCGTGAGTACTCAAAAAATTAAAATATGTCGACCACCGGCTCTCAACATAAAATAAATGACAGAAATTAAAGGTGATGACTCTAGTAATTTAAAAGCAATACGATTGGCCCTCTTAAATATACCACCAGGGTTGCCGACTGTCCTAATGATAGCCGGGCATAATGTCTAACCGCCACAGTGACCCGACAACCGCGACCACTGCTTCCCCCCAAATGGTAACCCTACACCTTAACCCCTGTTGGGAAGGGTCATAGCACAGGAAGATGATAATCTTAAACCGCATGCTCCTATATGACAATAGTACGATTGTATAGTGCCACCGCGTCCCATACCACGGGCCACCAATGCACTCGTTTTCAAGTCGACCACGGCATCTAGTCTATTAATGCATCATGCACAATGATGTCAACATTCACCACATAAGCATATCATCACATGGAAATTAGGAAATAAACACAACACCCATGGCATAACAATGTGAGGATGACTAATCTACATAGCATTTTCATGATGACATGGCTAGTCTAGATACAATTAAATGAATTCCAAACAATGCCTTGAAACAAGGCCAAACGTTCTCTCCCCACTTACCTGTAGTGTACAAGGACTCATGCTCGGTACGGGTGAGATCCGGTGCGAGAAACGTAAGATTTAGTGAACCTATCATAAGTGACCAGGGTTAGCATTTCACCATTTTGGGATCAAAATTAACACGATCCAATGATAAAATCATGTTTAGAATCCTAAACGAAGGTCACACGTCCGTTTTGGGTCCAATTGGACGTAAAAATCACGTTAGGAGCCTCTCGGGTGGGTCAGACAGCTTGGACCCATCGATCTTGATCGGCGGGTAGGTCGGCCCACCAATCTGGCCCGTCGGTTGGGCCCGAGGGTCTTGCTAAGACCGACGGGCAGGGTGGCCCACCGGTTGGGCCCGCCGGTTGGGCCAGAGGGTCCTGCCCTCTCAGCCAGGTGCCCACAGGCGGGCCAAATGGCCCACCGGTCTTGGCGGGAAATGCCATTTTCACCTGAAACCTTCCCCAACCTTTGGGGAATCAAATGGGGCTCTTCCAAACCCATTCTCCACACATTCAAGGTCTCATAAGGTGGTTCTAACCTAGATCTAGGTTAGATTTAAGGAATGGAAAGCCATCTTACCTTCTTTGCTCAAGAACTCCTTCAAAACCCCAAAATCATTTCAAATCAACAATGCTTCTCCAACCTTGTAAACACTTCTTCAAATCTTTCAAAATCAACACATAGATCCTCTATTAAACCTTAGATTCATCATCTCAAGGGGGATTTACAAGACCTCAAGAAACCCTACCCAAATCAAGGGTTTTACTTGGGTAGGGTGAAAGCTTAAGGAACCCAGCCTTTGCTCACCTCTAAACGTAGATCTCGTGTTGGAGATCACTCTTCCGATGTCGGAATGGGAAGATCAAGCCTTGGTGCCGCTGAAATCCATCTCTCCTTCCTCTTCCTTCTCCTTTCCTCTTCTTTCCCTTCTTTTCTCTCTCCTCTTTACTCTTCTCACCAAACGTCCGAGTGTCATAAATGGGAAATAAAGAAACTCATAAATGCTATTTATACTTCCTAAAATACTAAGTAATCACATGGGTGGGTCACTCAGGTGGGTGGATGCGCCCACCTGTGACCGCCCACTTGAGGGCCAAAACTTGGCCAACAAGTGGGATTTTGACAGAGTTCGACTCTTGGCACGAATCTCACTCATCGCATAAGATATAATATACGTATGCGCTTTAAGATACGGCTACATACCTGCTTTATCCGTACATGGCCTTATGATAGGTGCATGTACACGGCTTGGGTACCCCCGTCTCTTCTGGCACTGGCTCGGACTTGTCGGGCCAGCTGGTGTTTAAGGTCACCCTTGCCATCATGGTCCATTAGGAACCCGCCTTAACTCTCTCCGATTCGGGTCCTGCATGGTTAAACCAGGTCAACCGTGTAATCAGACCGGGTTTAAGAAGTAGGATATTACAGTATGTGGTTAGGATTTCATATTCCCTCGTGCTACGACCCTTCCCAATAGGGGTTTACGCGTTGGATTATCACTGGGGGGAAGTGTCGATCACAGACCGTCATGGTGGTTAGAAGTACGCCTGGCTGATCATTAGGACAGTTGGAAATTTTGGTGATATATTCAGAGGGCCAATCGTACTACTTTAATTTCTACTGTAGTTCGGCCACAATTTACTTTTCTGCTGTGGTTCAGCCATGATTTACATTTCTTCTGTGGTTCAGCCACGATTTAATTTTTTGAGTGCTCACGGTGGGCCTTCTCCGACAACCTTATAGGCGTATCTTGGGATGGAGATTGCATCTCGAACCCGGGGCATACACGTACTGTGATTGTGAGTAGCACGTTACCTATGACCTAGTATGATTGTTTAGGTAAATAGGAATAAAATGAATCTCATGCATATAGGATCATTTGATTGTAGTTGCATGTGTGAGTCTTTCTTTCCATTTACTGAGCTAGTGAGCCCACCCCTCGTGTACACACCTTTTTAGATGATTTTACAGGATACTTTATAGAGGAACCCCTGCCGGGTCCCACTAACAAAACCCCAGTGGGGGATTCGTGGGTCCCTGAAGAATTTGAACACGGTGATGGTTGGCCGTGATGGTTGTGTTGTAGGGCAACAATGACAAATTCTTTTTCCTATATTCCTTTTGATTCTTTTGATATGTTTTCCATTTTGTTCTCTCGATAGTTAAATTGTTATTTCTTCTGTAAATATCATGCCTGCGGGCCCACATGTAACTACTTTATGTATAACAATTTGGGTATCAAGAGTATATGAGAAATTACAAGTAATCATTTATGACAAGACTTCCGCTGAATTAGAATATTATATTTCATGATTATTTGTGGCTTGTTGTGCTGTGGTTACTGTGTTTGATGATCCTGGTGGTTTTGGATTATCCGGAGGGAACCCAGTCACGGGTTCGGTTCCATATGAACGAGGCATGCCAATGGGAGCAAGGGGAATAGCATGTGGCAACGCAAGCAGGCACTGTAGGGGAGCACGACATGGCACGTGGGGGTGCACAGCATGGCACGCGGGGGCACGTGGCCTCCCATGGAGGGTGCATGGGATATGGCACGTGGGGACATAGGCTAACAAAACGGGCGTGTACAGCATGTGGGGCTGGCTTGCTAGTTGGCTGGCCAGTGCTTGGAGCATGTAAGGCTGGCAGGCAGGCTAGCTGGCTGGTTGCCTGGCTGGCCATTGTGCATAACATACATGTGAAAAATATGATTTTCCAGGGAAGATTACAGGAGATCCGACGGTTCGATTTTGACGAACCATGTAACGTTGAAATTGTATTTCTAAGTACTCTCCATCCGTACGGTCATCCTGATCGGATTCCTTCATATATAAAAGTCAAAATTTGACCCTCTTTCTCCCGCACAAGATTTCTGGGGTGTTTTAGGTCTGGGATGTTTTTGGGTTTCCTAAATCAATTATCATCTCTGTCGATCGAAAGCAAGAAGTCACGTTCAAGATCTACAATTCATCATAGCCAGAGGGGGTGACAAAATTGGGTGTCTACATAGTGCACACACCATACACAAGCACTACACTGCATCTCATAAGTATGCATTATATATTACATTCTTTATTTTATATTAATTTAGAATGACCTTAGAATGTACCATGACCAAGTGTAAAGACCATTAAGTGGATAAGAACATCGAAGAAATAACTTGGCTTAGGAAATTGCTGAGAAAATAGCAATGACCCTATTCAAGGTCATTTTGGTCATCCTTAAAATAGGTATATGTAGAAACCCAATTTTGTCACCCTTCCCCAAATATGATGACTCATGGATCGTGGACGTGGTCTTTTGCTTTCGATCAATGGAGATGACAATTAACTAAGGTGCTCTAACCCCAGAACACCCCTTCCACACCCAAAAATCCCAAAAACCCTAGAACCTGGGGAAAAGGGAGGTTCGGTTATGACATGGTATATATGAAGGAATCAAATCCAAGTAACCATATGGATGGGTAGTGCTCGGAACCACGATTTCAACGATATATGGTACGTAAAAATCAGACCATAAGATCTCCCATAATCTTGGAAGACAAGACCCGTATACACCACTAGATCAGAATCTAAAATATTCCTTTGTAGCCCCAAAAAATAGTTGTGGCCCAGTAAGCTTTGCGGCCCTATGAACAACTGGTGGCCCCGCGAGACTTGCGGCCCCGTGAACAACTGGATGCCCCTTGAGTTTTCCTCACCCAATGGGAATCCAAAATGAGACAAAGCTATGAATTTCACCTCCTTGGGATCCAAAAATCCATAAATGGGGCACTATTTGCCATACCAAGACACACTTAGTTGGTATACCTACCCCCTCCCTTGGGTGAGTTAATCCCTTTTTGCCTTTGCCCTTGTTGCCCCTTCTATCCCTCTCCCTAGTTGGTCCCCCTCAGTCCCTTCCCTTAGTTAGCCTTTGCTAGCCTTAGCCCTTCATTAACCTTCCTTAGCCGAAGCTTTGTCAAAGTTCTGCTCAAGCCTTAGCCCTTCATTAGCCTTCTGTTACACCCGTGCCCTGACCCGGTCTAATTTAAACTATTGTGATAGATCTCGGACCAGAGGTGGGAAGTAGCGCTGAATTTTGGCTCGCAGCTGCCCATTGTCAAAGGGGAAGAGATGGCCCCACATGTTCATATATTGCTTACCAGTCCAACTGAAGGGGATTCATACCTTTTGATCCCAGGCGGTAAGTGACTTGACACCCCAGACTTGAATCCTGGCACGCACCAAAATTTTTTGGAAGACCATGAGCACAACTCAGGGAAATTACTAGTGCGAGACTAGCTGGTAGATAGTAGGAAGTTAAGACAGGTTGCTATCTTGACCACTGGAAACAACCCACCAGAAATAGCCTGTGCCTGTTTCTGCTGGCCATTTAGGTTGTTGGTTGGGTTCTGATATCCATGGGTCCCTCCACCCGCATTGTGGACAGCCTCGAATGATTTCAAATCCTCCCTCACACCTTCCTCATGACATGAGAACCTTATGGACCAATGTAGTCGGGTCCACATGCCCCAAAAGTTGGGTTAACCCATTCGAACCGGACTAGGACCAAACCAAACAGGCCCTAAGGCCAACTTACTATATAAGTGGAAATGAGGAATTCATTTCCTCATTTCTCACTTGTGAACAAATGTGGCAGAGGAGAAGGAGGAGAGAAAGGAAGAAGAAGAAGAGGAAGAAGGAGGAGGGAAGCTTACCTTGGCTCCCGGCTACTCGCATCATTGCTAGAATCCTTGCCGGAGGTAAGTGTAACCTCTCATACCACTCTCTCTCTTTATTTTGAACTAGGTTAATATAGGTATAATCTTGACCTATATACCTTCTAGAGCTCGGGGATTGCTTATTTTATCTCCCCGGTGCCATTGTCGAGCTCAAACCGAGTCTGGTGAGCTCTGGCAACAAAATTGGCCAAATGACCACCTAGGGTTTTGATCATTCGATTGATGTATCTCCAACACGGCTAGGTGGAATTGGGATTTTAATGGCTCAGAATGATGCTAGGAACATCCCCCAAAACTTCATGGAATAAATCCCAGTGATCGAGCCCGAGTCGAAAAGCCCCAAATCTCACGGGTAGTTCTGTACTTCCAGTGGAAACAAGCAACCAGAAACACTGGGTCTGTTTTCAGTGAACATGAGAAGTCTTAGGACCTCTTTGTTATGTCCACCAGAAACACCATTAATATTTTCGATGGACAATGACTGTTTCTGGTGAGTATTTCCGATGATAATACTGTCACTGTGGGACTTTGCTTGTACCTTTTGGGGGTGAGCCATATGGACCCCTCCCGATGACATGTATTGACTTTCAGTTACCCTTATATCTAGACAGTGACATGCACGTACCCCAAGGCCAGAATTGAATCGAACGACCGATGGTCATACTTGAACCCTAATTCGAACAAGCCTAATCAAGGTGAGAGATGGTTGCTTTTATTTTGGGAACGTTTAATTATTTTAGAATTGCTCACATATATAGATTGTTACATGATTATTTGTATTGCTCAAATGATGATGTTCTATAATATGTTATATTTTTATGGAAATGACATGAACTGTTTGTGGATATGTATGGCGGGATCCGGTGTGGTCGAGGCAGTACCGATACCGTGATCCCCACGTGATTGTTGTATGTATGAAATAGAATTCAGTGTGGCTGAGGTGGTATCGGTACCATGATTGACGTATGTTTGTTGCATCCATGCCTTGATTATGTGCATTAGAGTTAGTTGTAGTCATGGATTACACTTTGTGGCTGATGTGTTACCAATATCGTGTACTCCGGGACTGTATTTGGAAATAGATACGCTTTGTGGCCAATGGACATACCGGTGTTACGTAGTCCATACTCAACTGTTATTATACATGCTAAATTAAGTAAACAGTTACGGGTTACACTTTGTGGCCGATGTGTTACCGGTATCGTGTACCCTAGGACTGTACTTGGAGATGGATTACAATTTGTGACCGATGTGTTTTCGGTATCATGTAATTCATACTAATTGTATCATTATGAAGGCATGTAGAATATTTGTGGTTAGGTATCATTCCCTATGTTACGTCCCCTTGCCAACATGGGGTAAGGTATTGGATAACCCAATGGTGGTATGTTCGACGAACCTTCCCGGAATGCCACACCCACAGTACGATGTGATTATTGCCAGAGGTGGGAACTTATCCGGTGTGGTCGATGGATGTTTGAGTTTAAAAATATATTACCGCAAGCGTACTGTATAATGTAGCCAATGGGTCGATCACAAGGAGATTAGTCACTCTATCTTACCTATTCTAAGTATAGCGAGAGTGAACAAGGGATGGTTGATTTTAGATTATGGTCCTAGAACATACATATAAATGAAAGAAAATGACCTACACATTCAACATCTAAATTAAACAGTTCTAACACCGGATTACTCTAATGAGAGAAGTAAAATAAATGCTGAAAATAACAACTAAAAAAAAGAATCTACAAATAATAAAGATAAACTAACATATAACGAACTAAAATAGAAAGCAAGTAAGTAAAAAAAAAATTCTCAATACATCGGTCGAATTTTCGGGAGAGGCACTACTGGAGGCATCAACTTCAATTATAGCACATATAAGAACATAAGGAAAGAAAATGAAAAAAATACTCATGAATAAAATATCAATCTCTAATGAGTAGGCTTAATATCAGAGAGAAGTGATAGGGGACACATCATCATCAATTTGAGCTTTTAGGGGTTAAAGACCCTCAAATAATAGGCCAAACTTCCAAGGGAGGCATAGCCAAACACACCTCTTCAGTTTTAACACTTATAAATTGAGGTCACACACATACAAACACTAAGTAGATAGTAATTAAAATTTAATCTAGAAAAAAAAAGCATAAAAATCCTAATTCCACTACTTGTATTTAAATAAAAATCTTAATTCTACTAATAAACTTTGTCATACCTTGATTATGTGTATGCTGAATTGAAACTTGATTGATTGGGAGTAATGATATTGGAACAGATTTATTGATGAAGAACTTACTCTCTTGAACTTGAAAACTCTTAATTCTTGTCACTTGAACCAACTCTTTCCTAGAACTAGAACGTTTGAAAGCTAGAACTATGGATTGCACTAATTAAATGAACTAAACTATGAACTAAATTAACAAAGTAAACTAATAATTAAAGAAACTAACAATTAAAAATTGAATTGCATTATCATTAATCACTTGAATAAAAGCTTGAAGAAACATAAGGAGAGAGAGAAGAGAACTAAGCATAAACTAGGAAAAAAAAACTAGAAAATAAACTAAAGGGAATAATCCTTCTAGGACGGGGTGGGGAAGGGGCTTTTATAGGGCTTTGGTCTCACCACCTCTTTCCTTCTATAAGTCTTCTTTAAGAAAAGAAAGAAAATAAAATAAAATTCAATCTTGGTAAAAATCCTCATTCTCTGAGATATTGTGTGAGGAAAGAGAGAAACTGTTTCCAAAATTAATAGATTCTATTCTTTCCTTGCAATATTAACCAATATCTTGCAATCTTGACTAAATCAGAAAGGAATCTCTACATAGCATCTTCAAGATCTTGTGAGGTGGCAAGGAGAGAGAATAATCTTTAGAATTTTGTAGGAGAGAGGATGTGGTACCAATGAGTGGGTTCCACCCCCTACTGACTTTGGTTCAATGCATGGGCTGCCTTTGGACAAGTTAGTTCAAACTTGGATCGGTTCTTGGTTCACTTTAAGCACTTTCTCTTGTAGACTTGAAAATTGTAAAAAAAAAAAAGAAAAACAGAAGTAGTACTATCCAAAGTGGGGCAAAATGTACACTTATATCTCTAAAATTTCACACATTATTGTGCTAAGCAAATTCCCCCATACTTGGCTTTTGCTCGTGCTCGAGAAAAACAAATAAAATAAAGAAAAGAAAGAAAAAGCCTAACTCATTTTCATAGGAATCACGGTTGCATTTAGCATGTGCAACAAGCTTTTAAACCCTTAAGTTACCCTAGTGGAGGAGTTGTGTCTCGTGGGTGTTTGCAGTGAATATACACCCAAAATTCAAATTAACTTGAAAAATTACAATTTAAAGCTTCTAATAACTACAAAACACACACCCTCTTTCAATTAGAGCACATCAACTGAGGAACCCCCACACTTGAACTTTAATACTCCATCTAGATTTAGGAACAAACACACATCTCAAATAGGGATGACCTTTATATCTTCTAAAGCATGACCTATCCTAAGGCAAACCACATTGTAAGGTAGGGACCATGAACTAGGGTTTTGGAGTGTTGAACAATCATAAACAACAAGGCATAATGGTATCTTTTGTCTTTTCTTTTTCTTTTTTTCTTTCTTTTTTTTTTTTTTTTTTTTTTTTTTGAGAAATTTTTTTTTCGTTCTTTAGTGGAGAACGTATTCTACTCCTCTACATTTGGCCTAAATAACATGGTGGAGCAAACACTAGAAACCCAAGTTACTAAGTAGCTTCACTTTATACATATGCCAACAAAGATAGTTATGCTAAGTTCTTTTTGGAAGTGTTCCTTCCTAAGAGGTTCGATCAAAGCACCTCGCTTCATGAGGTGCAGTGTTCTTTCTAGCTCTTAGAAATTCTATACTTACTTTCTACTTTTGGGCCAATTTTCACTTTCTTTGCATATCATATCATATATTTTTATACCATGCCAAGAATTTGGTCTCAACTCCTAACCTAAGAACAAAGACACCACCAACTAACAAATGATCCTACACCTTAAGACAAGTATCTCTAAATCATTTAAGGGAGGTCCCACTTCAAGACATATACTCATTACCATCCTCTCAATAGGGATTATAGTACCAAGATGGGTCCTAAATCTCAATTTTCTTTTTTGTAGGGTGTGTATAAAGCACAAAAAAACTTTAAAACGTAACCTCAAGTTCTAAACGGTCAAACCCTCCCCCATACTTAAATTGTGCAATGTCCTCAATGCAGAAAAAGAAAGAAATGATAAGACAAAAGAACAAGAAGGACAAAGGAGAGGAAATTACCAAATGGGATCAAATATCATCATAAAGAGGCTCATGGGGAATCATGACCTCTGCATCATGCATTGAAGGTAGCACAAGGAATGGCTTCAGATGGAGCCCATTGACTTTTAAAAATTTTCCGGATGGATGGATTCATAACCTCTACAAGCCTGATCATGGTAAAAGGAAAGAATAGAATGGTGCTCATGATCAGGGATATATGTCCAGATAATTTGGTCAGGGCATGACTTAAAAAGGTAAGGATATCCCAAAAGAAATACTTAACTTGTGAGTGAAAACGATACTTCTCTTGGGAAGACCAATGATCTAGAGTCTTGTTTGTAACTAAAAAAATTATAATATTTGCAAACCAAGGTTCACTAGATGCCGCAAAGTTGCTCATCGGAAAAATGCTCATTAATTGGAGAATTCATAGTTAAAGAATTGGGTGACCTGGAAAAATGGTCTGCAACCAAATTTTCACTAACTTTCTTATCCCTAATTTCTAGGTCAAATTCCTACAAAAGAAAAACCCATCTGATGAGATGAGATTTGGCATCCTTTTTCTAAACAAGGTGCCTGATAGCTGCATGGCCAGTGTAAATAATTACATGAGAACCTATCAAATATGCACATAACTTTTCTAATGTAAATACAACAACTAAAAATTCTTTTTTAGTTGTGGTGTAGTTCAGCTATACATCATTGAGAGTTCTACTGGCATAATAGATAACACGAGGAAGCTTATCAAATCTCTACCCCAAGACTGCCCCTATAGCAAAATTAGATGCACAACACATTAATTCAAAGGGCTCAGTCCATAAGGGAGCTTGAATAATAGGGGTTGTAGTCAACACCTTCTTTAATCGCTTAAAGCACATGAGACCTTTAGTAGAAAATTTGAAGGGTTGCTCTTTAGCCAAAAGATTGGTAAGAGGTCGAGCCATGTGATTGAAGTTCTTGATGATCTAATGATAGAACCCTGCATGACCCGAGAAGGAACGAATGCCCTTAACTGACTTGGGAGGTGCTAAATTGGAAATTAAGTCCATCTTAGCTCTATCAACCTTGATCCCTTCTTTGGAAATGATATGACCTAACATTATGCCTTCTGTAACCATAAAATGGTATTTCTCTCAATTGAGGACTAAATCAGTCACTTTGTATTGTTTAAGTACGAAAGAAAGATGATGCGAACAATTAGAAAATGAGGAGCCATAAATAGAAAAATCATCCATAAACACTTCCAAAATGTGCTCGACCATATCAGAGAAAATGTTCATCACGCATCTTTGGAACGTGGCTGGGGAATTACAAGCTCAAAAGGCATATGCCGATAAGCAAAGGTTCCATAGGGGCATATAAAGGTGGTCTTGTGTTGGTCATCTAAGGGAATAGGAATCTGGTTATAGCTAAAATAACCATTAATGAAACAATAATATTCATGTCCGGCTAACCGTTCTAACATTTGATTAATGAAAAGCAAAGGGAAGTGGTCTTTCCAAGTTGTAACATTTAACTTCCTATAGTCAATGCACACACGCCATCCTATTTGGACACGGGTAGGGATCAACTCATTTTCAGTATTTTGGACTACTATGACCCCTGACTTCTTTGGCACCATGTGCACTGGACTTATTCACTTGCTATCAGAAATATGGTAGATGATACCATGATCCAAGAACTTTAGAATCTCTTTCTTAATAACTTCTTACATCACAGGACTAGCCCTTCTTTGTGGTTTTGCTAGAAGGTTTTGAATCCTCCATGAGGTGAATATGATGTTGAACAATTGAGGGTCTAATTCCTTTAATGTCTGCCATGGTCCAACCTAAGGCTTACTTGTTTTCTTTTAAAACTTTGATCAACTCTTCCTCTTGACTTAAAGTTAAATCTAAGGCGATAATAACTAGTAGAGTTTGATCTTCTCCTAAGAAGGTATACCTTAAGTTAGAGGGAAACTCTTTCAAATTAAGCTTAGGGGGCTCAGCAATTGAGGGTTTAGGAAGAGAATTTAATAAAGGACTAATGGGCTCCATGGGTGTATGAAGGGTCCAAACCTCGGAGAAAAAATTTTCAGTATCATCCTCTAATTCTTCCCTACACTCTTAGAATTCTAAATCAAAGTCAATGTCAAAAGTTTTAGCAATATCATTAGAAAAATCCTCAAGCATATTGACCTCTTCATCAATTGTGGATTGCTTTCCTAGCCTATACATGTTGAACTCCATAGTGTGGTTGCCAAAAGATATTCTTAGTAGACCATTCTGGCAATTGATTAATGCATTGCTGATAGCCAGGAATGGTCTTCCAAGAATGATAGGGATCAAATCCCTAGTGGTGAAGGGTTCGGAGTCCAAAACAATAAAATCAACTGAAAAAATAAATTCTCCTACCTTAAGTAGGACATCTTCAACCATCATTTTTGGAATCTTGATAGAATAGTTGGCCAACTGGAGAGTGGTCCCTGTGGCTTTCAAATCTCCTAATCCAAGTTGTTGTTAAACATAATAAGGTAGAAGGTTAACATTTGCACCAAGGTCAAGTAGAGTATGATCAATACAAGTGTTGCTAGGATCCTTATACTTGGCTGTAATAGGTTGTGTGATTGTTGAACTGATATTAGCTGCTAAGAACGCCTTTTTTGGCACAATTGTGGTGCGCTTGTTAGTGCATAAGTCTTTGAAGACTTTGGCATAGGCTGGGATTTGAGTTATGGCATCCAAAAGAGGGATGTTTACCATTACCTTCTTAAAGACTTCTAAAATTCTTTCCATTGAAGCTGTCTTCTTCTTAATCATCAAACTGTTAGGATAGGGGACAGGAGGAACATAAACACTGTTAGAAGTTCTCTTATTAATGGAACCATTTTTGGTGTCTTCCACCAAATCATCCTTAATTTCTTTAGGTCCATCTGGTGAACCTGAAATGAGAGGCACAGAAGTAGCCTCGATAGTCGGAGGGTCAATAGAAAGGTTAGATGGTGGAGAAGGAGTGGTACCATTCCGTAGATACTCTTGACCACTCAGTAGGGCATATACCACATTACACTAGTTGGAGGGCCCTTGGTGTTGTTGACTTTGTACAACATTGAGCTAAGGAGTAGGTAGCCCTTGTGGAGTCAGCACCTGATTTCTAGGATTCGGCTTTGGCTGACTAAGCAATTTTCCTTTCTCCTTCTCATGCATGATTGTGATAAGTTGGGTGAGTTGCCTCTCCACATTATTATGGCTTGTCATGAAAAGGGCTATACTTTCACTAGCTCGCTAATTCTTGTCGCCTCTCTAGTGGATGTAAACCCCAGGGGTTGTTGATAAGATGCTTGGAGAGGGGACCTAGCAAAATTTGACTGAGGGCCTAGATTAGGCCGAGCAAAAGAATTAGGTGGTGATGCAAAATTGGGCCTTTAGGGACTAGGTTGCCCTTGGTTGTGAAAGTTGGATGGGCCTCTTTGATTCCCTTGGCTCAATAAAAAATTTGGGTGATTTATCCACCCTGGATTATAAGTGTTGCTAAACGGGTTGTTCGGGTAGAGAGCATTAACACTTTCATTGCCCCCATAACTATTGGGGCATTCTTCTATTACATGTTCAGGGGAGTGACACCAATTGCGCATAGAAACCTGATTTTGGACTTGGTGTACTTGGGCATGTGCTTTCGGGACAAGGGCTTCTATTCTCTTAATAAGGCTATCTAAATGGGCCTTCTTAGCTACTATCCCATCGATATAGTACCCTTTACCTCCTATAGTTCTCTCGTTTTTCTGAGTAGACTCCCATTCTCTTGTCTTTTCAGTTAGGTCAACCAAATAGTTTCAAGCTTCATTTTCATCCGCATAAGCTGTGAAGCCTGTAGGACACTTAGACTCTAACATCTGCTTGGTATGGTAGTCTATCCTTCATAAATTATTTGGCAAAGATGCCATTTGTCAATACCAAGGTGGGGACACTCTTGGAGAAGGTCTTGGAACCTTTCTATGAGTCTGGAAAATGACTTTTGAGGTTTTTGTCGAAACTGCATGATCTCGCTCTTGAGTTTGTTCGTTTTATGCAAGGGAAAAAATTTCTCAAGAACGCTACCGTAAACTGATCCCATGTGGTAATGGAATCAGTTGGAAGCCCATATAGCCATCTTTTTGCTCCATCCTTGAGCGAAAAGGTAATGCATCGAAGTTTAACTGCATCATCACTGAGCTGTTGTATCTTAATGAGGACACAAAACTCCTCAAATTCTCTTAGGAACAAATAAGCATCCTCATAGGATAGCCAATGGAAGTGGGGTAACATAGTGATGAATTGAGTTTTAAGCTCATAATTGTGCCCTGTGGCAACTGGTAATCTAATGCAAGAAGGTTGGGTTGCCCTGGCTGGGTAGAATCTATCCTTTAAAGTACGCTTAGATTGTTCTGCCATTCTTAAAATAGGTACTCTTACTAAATGATTGGTAGAATCATGGGTCCACACACTCATGCACTAACCACCTAAGGAAAAATTGTGGTCTCTGAAAAATTAATTAATTACAACTAAAATAGAGAGTGAAAAATTGGTCAATTGATATGACCCCTCAATAATTTAAACAATGAGTCCAAAACTATAAGGTTGCCTGTAGGTTGACAGCTAGGGATTAATATAGTCTTCGGATCCATCTACAATCGAATCTTGGGGATTCTGTAGTAGAGTGGGGACTACTATATGTTTATGTTTCCACTCTTGGTAAGAGCTTGAATTATTAAAATGAAAGAAAAAAAGAAAAAGAATTATTTTATGGATTTTTTTGTTAGTCATTACCGATAGGGATCCGGGGTTTCACTCTTTTCTCTCTCTCTTTTTTTTTTGTTTAGAAAAGCACTTTGACTAACCTAAAGTAAGAAAAATAAAATAACTATATCTCCGCGGTAACGGTGCCAAAAACTTGTTTGAGTTTAAAAATATGTTACCACAAGCGTACGGTATATTGTAGCCAACGGTTCAATCACAAGGAGATTAGTCACTCTATCTTACCTACTCTAAGTATGATGAGAGTGAACAAGGGATGGTTGATTTTAGATTATAGTCCTAGAAGATGCATATAAACGAAAGGAAACGACCTATACATTCAACATCTAAATTAAATAGTTCTAATGCTGTATTACTTTAATTAGAGAAGTAAAATAAATGCTGAAAATAACAGCTAAAAAAAAGAATCTGCAAATAATAAAGCTAAACTAATAAATAAAGAACTGAAATAGAAAGCAAGTAAGTAAAGAAAAATTCTCAATATATTGGCTGAATTTTTAGAAGAGACACTACTATAGGCATCACCTTCAATTATAGCACATATGTAAATAAGAACACAAGGAAAGAAAAAAGAAATAATACTCATGAATAAAATATTAATCTTTAATGAGTAGGCTTAACATCGGAGAGAGGTGATAGGGGACACATCATCATCAATTTGAGCTCTTACTAATTAAAGACCCTCAAACAATAGGCTAAAATTCTGAGTGAGGCATAGCCATACACTCCTCTTTAGTTTTAACACTTATAAATTGAGGTCACACACACACACACACACACACACACACACTAAGTAGATAGTAATTAAAATTTAATCTAGAAAAAAAAAACATGAAAATCATAATTCCACTACTTGTATTTAAATAAAAATCTTAATTCTACTAATAAACTTTGTCATACCTTGATTATGTGTAAGCTGAATTGAAACTTGATTGATAGAGTGATGGTATTGGAATAGATTTATTGATGAAGAACTTGCTCTCTTGAACTTGAAAACTCTTGATTCTTGTTAGTTGAACCAATTCTTTCCTAGAACTAGAAAGTTTGAAAGCTAGAACTATGGATTGCACTAATTAAATTAACTAAACAATGAACTAAATTAATAGAGTAATAATTAAACAAACTAACAATTAAAAATTGAATTCCATTACCATTAATCATTTGAATAAAATCTTGAAGAAACATAAGGAGAGAGAGAAGAGAACTAAGCATAAATTAGGAAAAAAAAACTAAAAAATAAACTAAAGGGAATAATCCTCCTAGGAGGGGGGAGGGGCTTTTATAGGGCTTTGGTTTTTCCTCCTTCCTTCTACAAGTGTTCCTTAAGAAAAAAATAAAATAAAATTCAATCGTGGTAAAAATCCTCATTCTCTGAGATATTGTGTGAGGAAAGAGAGAAATTGTTTCCAAAATTAATAGATTCTATTCCTTCCATGCAATATTAACCAATATCTTGCAACCTTGACTAAATTAGAAAAGAATCTCTGCATAGCATCTTTAAGATCTTGTGAGGTTGTGAGGTGGCAAGGAGAGAGAATAATCTTCAGGATTTTGTAGGAGAGAGGATGTGATACCAATGAGTGGGTTCCAACCCCTACTGACTTTGGTTCAATGTATGGGCTGCCTTTGGACAAGTTAGTTTGAGCTTGGACTGGTTCTTGGTTCACTTTAAGCACTTTCTCTTGTAGACTTGAAACCTGCAAAAAAAAAAGAAAAAAAAGAGAAGTAGTACAATCCAAAGTGGGGCAAAATATACACTTATATCCCTAAGATTTCACACATTATTGTGCTCATTAATGACATACCAGTGCCATGATTGCCAGGAGGGGGTTATCAGGGGTTTGCTGGGTGACCGATGGCCACATATTGGGATCGACAGACTCCTAATCACGGCTATTGTTTGTATCATTGTTTACTCAATGGCAGTTCCAGGACCAAGGATATAGCCTAATGTGCTATAGTAGCATTTATCAGACCTAGTTATATTGTTAGGTGGATAATAAAATAAATGAATCGTATCACGAGCATCATGGACTATGTGTTTAATTTCTATAATCATGCATCATGAATTATTTATGCAACTGCCTTTGCTTGGTTGTGCATGAACCCCACCCCTCACTGAGTGAGTTGGAAAGCTCACCCCACATATATACCCCCCTTTAAATGATGATGCAGGTACGGTCGTGCCTATAGTTTGTGACTATCTTTCCTCAGGACTCAAGTATGAAGTGAGTGACTTGTGGATGACGGAAGTAGGGGAGCATGACCAAGATTGTGCTTGTGATTTCTGTGCATATGTGGCACCATGAGGTGTTGGGCTTATTTTTTGTTATTTTGATACAGATTTGTGGATGGTATACTTTTGAACTTGATATTTTTAAGTCTTGGATAATTGTAATAGATAAACTGGTTATGGATATTTACAGTATCACTAGATGTTTTCCCATTTTATTTATGATTCTGTTGTTATACTTCGATTCCGCTGCTTTCGATTTGTTTGTGTTGTGAGATTGTGAATCATTAAGATACTACTATCAGAGATCCTGGTAGGTTTGTAAGACGGGTAAGCGTCTTACTCACACCACTGGTATTTCTATATGGTAAGTTGGGTCTACTGGAAGTGGGGTGTGACACCTTCCCTAGCCGAAGTTCTGCAGAAGTTCTGCTCAAGCCTTAACCCTTCATTAGCCTTCCCTACCCAGAGCTCTGCCAAAGTTTTGCTCAAGCCTTAGCCCTTCACTATCCTTCCCTAGCCGAAGTTCTGCTCAAGCCTTAGCCCTTCATTAGCCTTCCCTAGCCGAAGCTTTGCCGAAGTTCCACTCAAGCCTTAGCCCTTCACTAGCTTTCCCTAGCCCATGCTCTGCCGAAGTTCCGCTCAAGCCTTAGCCCTTTATTAGCCTTCCCTAGTTGAAGCTCTGTTGAAGTTTCGTCGAGGTCTTAGTTCGAGAATCACACTTCCTTAGCTAAAGCTCTACCGGAGTCCTAGTCCAGGAACCAGCCCACACAAACTGAACCCCTGTCCAAATATCTAAAGGACCACCATAGTCAGGATCTCTAAAGAAAGGAAGATAGAGGCCAAAGCCACCTTCTTCTGAGTTGGGAGAACTCATGAGACAATCCACATCCATTACAGTAATGGGCCCATCCCTTTTGACCCGAAATGGGGGTCAAGCTCAGGTGCAATCATTCATTGAATTGGCATAAAGTAGCTCTTTCATTTACATTATGGTAGTATATATATGTAATAATTTAGTCATGCATGTGGTATTGGAATAAAAGTGGAAAAAGTTCATTCTTAAAGGATCTAGTAGGAAGACAGGTTGAACCAAGTAGATTGGGTGCCTAACACCTTCCCAATTCTATAACTTGATATGTAACTTATTCTCTGGACGAGACCAATTTTAAGGCCCTTTCCATAAGGAATGGACCCACTCCTAGCTCCTAGTGGTGACTGCAAACCCTTTTTACATGATCCCAATCCCCCATATCGACCATCATCAATACCCACTTCGGAGAGGGTATACCTCAAAACCACTCCCTTAAGAAGAAGAGCCCTGCAAATTAGGCCCCCCATGCCTCCCTGAGCGGGGAAGGCAGGCACAGGGGGACACAGGAGCATCAAGAGGAGAGAGAGGGCCGCTACCCTCACAGTGGCGACTCCACTGAGGACCTTTGTCAAGCTTCCAAAACTAGATGCTACCTATAAATGCAAGAACATTTTCCACCACACTTGTTTGATGACATGTTTGGCTAACCCAGGTTTATACATGTATGCGCTAACCACATCATACATCGTGCTCGAAGTGAAATCATTTGGTGAGGGTACTCCTTGTCATTCCTGCACCCTCGGGGAGGTCAGTGCATATCATACTAAGTACTCTAGGATCAAATCTCCCAAAGCGGGAACATTTAACTCATAAAGACGTTGCACTCGGGCCACTCTTGAGACCCCAGCTGCGCTACCTTGAATAGGCGGTACCGCTTCCTGTACAAGAATGTGTGGAATATTGTCATACGAAGAGGATGTTCGTAATTGTGCCAGCAACCTCAGAGAGGTCCCTGCACTTTATGACATTCTGAGATCGGTTGATGGTAATCCCCACATTACACTTATGCACACAATCACATCATGGTTCCATTTCTCCCGTGGCTAGTTGTCTAACCTCGTGTGTAGTTATGAGTAATGGCAGTAAAACCTCCCCTTGATATAGTACCTTCAGGTTTATCAAAAGGATCATGTACATCGCGTATATAGATCCCGTCAAGATTAGCCGGTTCAGTCCTATTGCATCCACTGCATACTTGCATCATGTAGGAAATAGATGGAGAATGCTTAGGAACGCCATAAGCTAATTTGTAGAACTTGTTTGACGTCTAGGAAAGGAATCTTCCTATAATGTATTCTAGTCATAAGGAAATGTTTTCCTAAGAGAGTTCAGAAAAAGGGTGTCCTTCCTCCTTAGGAACAAGATTTCGAATGGTTCGGCACACATAACTCAGGGGTGATTCCCATCAAGAGACATTTGCATCCTGGTTCATTCAAAGACTTGAGAAAACTAGGAGGAAGGTCACCTAGTGGGGCAAGAGTAAGGAAAGCATAACCTCGTTGACATGGAATGTTTTATTAGAATATTTTATTCAAGCCAATTGTGTGTTTCCCACTTTATGACATTGAGTGGATCAGAGGCATCGACTCTGATCCACTCCTTATCATTGGGTGGACTAAATTTAAGTGTATCATCGATTGAAAAATGAATGAATAAATAAAGGGGTGGGAATACAAGAATCCTAAAATAAATCACTCATGATTCAGGCATGATTCCATGTCTTAAAGATTTCCCGCAGTCCGTCTAGACGTGTTAGGGTAACCGGTTGACTTGCTTAAGTCCAGTATCACCCCCGTCATCTCTCAAGGATTGTCTTTCCCCGGTTACTAGCAGTTCAGCCCACATGGATCCATCCAACATTGAAACACTTGAGCTAGCATGGGCATGTCTAACAGAGACATTATAAGCTGAGATGGCTAAAGTCAAGCATAGATTGGCATATGTATTACAATTACTACGAAACCCGTCAAGGATGGTGTTCCTCCCCAAGAAGAGCCAGAGCCAACAAGGCCAATCAGTCATCGAGGAACTTCGCCAACCAGGCCAACTGGTCATTGAGGGTCTTCACCAACCTGGCTAATCGATCAATGAGGGACTTACACTCGAGTTCCTCCCACAGGTAGTAATAAATGATGAAGAGGAAGAGTTCATGGCACATGCTTAGATGGATGATCCCAAAACGGAAAGAGAAAGGAAAATGAGAGAACAATTGGAGAAGCTTGAGAACTTGATCCAAACAGGGAAAGGCCAAGAGGGTCAAGCATTGGATTTTGATGAAATGAGCTTCTTTTCTGAGGAAAAATTTTTCAGAAGTTCAAGTGGCAAATAGATAGGTTCGATGGTTTAGGAGACCCTAAGGCTCATCTAAAGGTATTCCTTAGTATTGCAAGGTCGTGGCAGCTTTTTGAAAATCAAATGGGGCAAGCATTCCTGTTGACATTGTCAGGACCTGCCCTATGGTGGCTCACACAGTTAGAACCTGCACAGACATAGAATTGGGCAACAATTGTGAAAGCTTTCACTAAACAATTATCTTATAACACTAAGGTGGATGTGAAGTGACAAGAGCTTGAAACATTGAGACAATAGTCTAGGGACAGATTCACCACTTTCTTGATGAGGTTTAGGGACAAGGCCGCCAAGATGGCAAATCGGCCTTCTAAATCAGAGCAGGTGGAAATGTTGATTGAGAATCTTTTCAAGCCTTACTTGTAACACCATGAATTTTGAGACATTTGTTCCCCAGTGTTAGGAACTAACTGGGATCACACATTTACAGCAGTAGAAGAGAAAAATTGGCAGATTTAATAGCCAAGTAGGAGGGGTAAAATAGTCAAAAGTTATGGTAATGGCCCCACACATGTTAGGTAACGTAAGACAGAGGATTAGTCTATTGGAAGGCCAAAAATAAGGCAACCGGCCAGCCAGTTTGGTTGGCAGAATATTGAAAAATTGGGTTTTGTTTATGGGGCCCACATCCCTACGCCCTTGTGCCTCGCACTTACCCACTATGTAGAGGTCCTAATGATAACCAAATCCAACCTAATAGGTCAGTATTTGGTGGGGTACATCAAGGGGAATTAACTTTTAAATAGTTTTATGTTTTTAGAAGTAGATTTTAGAATTACTTTTCAGCTTAGGGTGTTCAGCCAAACGGGCCTTAAGGACGCTTTGGTTAAGTTATAAATCAGATCCTTAGACACTGTTCACCTCATTTAGCTGCTATATAATTCGGTGAACAGCAGAAGCAAAAGAAAGGAGAAGAAGAAGCAAGGTAGCACTTGTGATTGTGGTACCTACTGTTGTACCTGTAGAATTAAGGTAAGAAATTGTTCTTTAATGGCAGTAGCACGCTATGGTCAGGAGTTTCAATAAATTGGGGACTGCAATTAAGTCCCTATGAACTAATTTGCTTCCCTATAGAAGAAGCCCCAAATTCTGGAAGGGACTAAAATTTGTTAGAATAATGTCCCTGTGAACTGTAGAGGTTAGGGTTTTTATTCTCCTAGTAAGGAATTATGTAATTGAAGCTGGAATATGGCTGAATAGGCAAAATTCTGTCAAAACCCTAGAACAAGAATTCAGTCCACATTTATCCCTATGAGAATCTAGTTAATTCCCTCCCTGAAATTATGATATAAGTCTAATTAGGGTTGGAATAGAAATTTTGCAACTATAAACACTTGTATCCAACCCCAGTTAAGTGACTAAATAGGGGAATTGATCCAATTCTACAGAATTGACCCAATTCCTATTTAATGTCTGAAATTTCTGCAGAATGGGATGTACAGATTTGGGTTTAGCCAATTTAACCTTAAGGATGGGCCAATTTGAAGCCTAAACCCTATCTTCAGACTCAATATGCATGAATAGAACTTGGATTGAGAGACTAAACCCAAATATGGGTTTTGATGTATAGTACAACCTTGGTAGAATCGGGTTCTACAGAAAAGAGGGAACCAACTGGTTCGATCGACCAGTCAGTTACTGCCCAGCCAACCTGTCGGTTGGGGTTTTAGCCCTAAATGGCTATTGGTTGGGTCTAGTTGCACCCTATACAAGGATGGGGCCAGATGATACATGTTTAGTGAAACTCAGCCTTGTACAAATGACTGTGGTAGGGGTTCTAGAGCCTAAACCTATCACCAAATTGGCTCAGAGGACTCTGCCATTAGTTAGGGAATGTACATAGGGAGTGTAAGACCATACCCCTTTACAAAAAATAGTACAATTAGAAAGAAGAGTGTATTGGGAATCAGCCCAATCAACTGAGGCCTATGATAACCAACAGGTTGCCTCCGATGGGTGTTTGATGACCTCTGTACTGTGTGGCTTGGTTTATTTAGACAAATGGGAAACTCGAGATTGTGCGGATCAAGTTAGTGGCCTACAAAGGGGTTAGGGAGCCAAGTTGGTTAACTAGGTAAGTTGTTGGGAGAAATGCTACTTAGGAATCTGTACCTCTGTCCGATTGTTGGTTTGGATTCCGGTAAGGGAATTCAATGGAAGTTTAGGAAGTTGGGTTGTCCTTGGACAGTGAATATAAAAATAATCTAAAATATTAATTATTTAATTAGGCACCTAAGATACTTGGAAAGGACACGTGTGGATGGGAACTCAACAAAAAGGCCGCAGATTCGGGTATCAAGGTGAGTGGGTGATTGTTTTATTTTGTGAAGTGTTTCTATATTTTCATGTTTCTGCTTGCTCATGTGGAATGTGATGATTACTGTGTTTTGGATTTATTTTATATATATATATATATATAATGTACATGTGGCATGGTTTTATCGAGATTGATGTGATGATGGTTTTATGGATGCGTAGTAATATAGATGAGTGGTAATGATTGTAACATCGATAGTCTGAGGCACAATGTGACTGAGGGGGGATCTAGTACCATGGGTTCAGAGAGTGGTATTATAGTGATGGCCACCAATGTATGATTGATTGAGATGGATGAATATAGATTGCATGTGGTTAGGATCACATCCCAGTGCTATAATCCCTTGCCAATAGGGGTGAGGTATTGGCTAATCCCACTCGGTGGTAGGTGGTAGAGGACTACTACGCCCAGATATGACGTACTGTATCTTAAAAGGGCACAACATGGTATGACATACTATATGCATGACTGTCGAACAACATGGGATACTGATGATGGTGTGGGATTCTGGGACCATGACTGTCAGGGGTTACTATTTAGGGGTTGGCTGGGGGACCGAGGCTCTGACCGGGGACTTGCTGATTCCTGCTTGCAACTAGCTTGTATCTCTTAGGCTCAATGTACAAGGTAAGAGATACCACCTACGTTGCTTATAGCACTTATACCAACATATTGAGACCTAGTAATTAGAATGAATATGATTAATAAAATGGATCATGTAGTTGTGCACTTGTGGATATTATTGTATGTGTTGGCATCATGATGTTGCATGTGCTTGCATGCTCACCCCTCATGGATTTATCTTTTTAGATGGTGGAACTTGAGCTAAAGTGGATCAAAACTTGATCGACAATGGTTGTGAGGTTGTGTCAGTGAGATATGTGGTGGAGTATTGAGATTTTCTTGGTTTTGGGGTTTTATTATTATGCTTGTAAGAGGTGATTATATTATGATAATTATGCGTTATAATTCAATTGTGTCTATAATTATTATTTATCATTTAGATTTGATCACCATGGGTAATGTAAAATATAAATTCTCCCTTATATGCACTCTGATTTGGTAGAAGATTTTGTACTTATGTAAGTTCATCTCTACATTAGATTCTGGTGGTTCAAGCTGACTGGTAGAGTAAGGTATCAAATGCCACATACCTTGGCCTAATTTGAGGCATGGTGTGATAAGATGGTATTAGAGCAATGTAGTTATGAACTTCACAGGAAACAATGTCTTAGGTTGGTGGTGATCAATTAGGGTTGAATTAAAACTCTCCAGATAAGTGCATAAATCTTAAAGATTGTTAGGAGAGTAGTATAAGAGCAAAAGGTAGAAAAACACATCATTTATAAGAAGATCATAACTCATTCACTTAGATTGTTTTTACAAGACATATGACACAGAAAAACATAAAGTAGAAGAAGAGAGAGAAAAAAAGTATAGTGAACACTTAAAACATAAACACCTAAAAACTGCACATAATACTGATCTGGGTCAGTCAAAAAAAAAAAATCAAAAAGTCAGAAGAGGAGTAGGTTGTTCATCATTGTTGAGGTTGTCGGCTAGTGGTGGGACACATAAGAACTCCGTCATATCCTGCATAGAGGTCTCTAGAGTAATGACCCTAAAACTAAGAGTGTCTAGCTTGGAGGTGAGTCGGTTGTCCATAATGATGACACTAGAATGCATTTGAAAGAATCCTCTCGAGATATAGTCCATCACCTCTCGCATATCAAAATCACATGTGGAAGTAGAAGGTGTAAAGGAACCCATAGTGAAAATGAGGAAGGAGCAAGAAAAGTAATAGGATCGAATTTCACGATAGATAGAGGTGGAGAAAATCTACCTCGAGGCAGTGAGAATGGATCCTGATCCTGAGACATTTCCTGTGTTATATCCCAGACTGACCAGTCTGAGGGATCTCCTCGAATGATACATGCCTAGGAACATCTCCTACATTCCCATGTGGTAGGTGCCCATCTCACTCATCCCCCTCATCTCCATCTTCCCCACCAATTTCCATACCCATATCTTCAATGTCTATGCCCATCTCCTAGACATCTCCATCCATAGGCTTATGAGGTGGATCAACAACTGGTGGATCAATAGCTGGTGCCTCATCATCATTATCTATCTACTGGTGTAAGTCCATCTTTTCCAGAATAGTCCTATTAAATGAAGTAAGTATAGTCTTCTTCTTCACCTCACCATCCATTCAAATTCTAAACGATCGGAATATTTTGGTTAAGGTCTTTCCATAGAATAAAGTGACCATCTCTTGGGCGACTGGCTCGATGTACCCTCTCTCTCATCGTCAAGTAAGGTAGGCTGATTTACTCACCTACATATAGGAAAAAAATCTGTGTATGCCTACATCAAGGATATCTCACTAAAGTGACCACAAATAGGTAGTATATTGTACTGCACTATCCTACACAATACTCTTGGAGTAGGTCACCAGTTAACAATTAAGGTCTAGTTTGCCTCTTCTCCTGCTAAGACCACTTCCCACACCATGTCCCACTCAATGTCAGTGTAGTAGCTCTGGAAGATGGTCCTAGGAGGACAATAAGTTTTGTTGCCCTCACTTGAGACACCAATGGCCTGACCAAATCCTGCTATAGTCAAGGAGATTTCCATGCCACTCACCCTGCTGGTGATACAGTACTCTCCACCATAATATGCTGGCCACTGAGGTTGCAATAGAAAGCTCTTACAAGTTTAGGGTACACATCTTCCTCTACCTTGAGCATGGCTTCCCAACCTAAAGCCTCAAATTTTTCTTAAATGCCTAAAGTTTGAAGATCCACTATGAAAATAGGCTTTTCAACAGCAATGGGATGGGAAAAGAAGCTACCCCAATTTGCTTATTCGGTTGGAGTACAAAACCAAAGGGGCCACTTGACCAATCGGGATGGTCGTTACCTTGTTATGAGTGAATCTCGGTGAAGACATGATAAGCTACACACATTAACCACCAAGAACAAGTAAATGTAGCAAATTAATGGAAGGAATTGTAAGAGATTGCAAGAAATGAAACCTAGGTTACCATAGTCCCTAAAACGAAACTTTTACCATGAAATTGGTGAAATAGGGAAGAATGCATATCACACCCCAATTCCAGTAAACCCAACTTACTATTAGGAATACCGGTGGTGTGAGCAAGACGCGTACCTGTCTTACAAATCTACCTGGATCTCTGATAGCAGTACCTCAACATAAATAATCGCACAACACGAACCAAACCAATTGCAGCGGAATCATAATTAAAATGGGGGTAGTCATCTAGAGATATTACATATTCATAACTGGTTTATCCAATTTACAACTATGCAAGACTTATATATAATAAGCCCAAAAGATTACCAATTTGTAAAGTTCAGTACCAAAAGTCGCAAATACACTCTACAACTCAGGGTGCCACGTAAGCATAGTGGTCGCAAGCACAATCATGATCATACTCCTCCGCTACTGGCATCCATCAGTTTCTCACTCGGTACTCGGATCTGGAGGATAGAGAGTGACAAACCATAGGCATGATAATACCTGCATCATCATCTAAAAGGGGGCATATACATAGCGTGAGCTTCCAACTTGCTCAGTGAGGGGTAGGGTTTATGCACAACCAAGCATAAGCGTTCACATATATAATATTCCATGATGACATAAATACATGAATTAAACACATAGTCCATGATGCGAATGATGCAATCCATTTGATTATTAAACCACCAAACAATACAACTAAGTCGTGTAATACTACTATGGCACATTAGGCCATATCCCTGGTCTCAGAACTCAGACATCGACTACACAATGATACAAACCCTAGCCGTGATTAGGAGCCTACCAGTCCCGGGGTGCGTCCATCGGTCACCCAGAAAACCCCTGATAACCCCCTCCTGGAAGCCACGACACTGGGATCACCATTGGCCATGTTGGACTAGTTCCCCCCTTTGGAAACAATTACATCGTACCACAGGTGTGCCAATCTAGAAAGGTTCATCGAACATACCACCATTGGGTTATCCAACACCTTACCCCTATTGGCAAAGGGACGTAGTATGGGGAATGTCACCCAACCACAATATCCTATATTTCTTTCATAATGATACAGTTAGTATGGACCATTGGACACCGGGATCACCATCGGCCACGAAGCGAGTCCATTTCCAAGTATAGTTCTAGGGTACACGATACCGGGATACCATTGGCCACAAGGTGTAACCCACGACTATATACCTATTCTAGCATACAAAGCAGTTGAGTATGGACTACGCAAAATTGGGATTACCATCGGCCATGAAGTGTATCCATTTCCACATGCAGTCCCAGAGTATACGATACTGAGATCTATTGGGTCCCAATTGACACTAAGAGGGGGGGTGAATCAGTGTGCCAAATATTTTTTCATTTTTCAGCTGTACCCCTGATGTGGAAAGTCACTATTTGTACTTTAATAGCATAGTCTATTGATGCTTCCCAGAGCTGCTATGTATACTACTGACTATTCTTACTGTTGCACGAAACTTACTCACATAAACTGTATTGCTGTCTAGAGTTGTCTCATAAACCTCACACGGTAATCGCTGTCACATACATACACAATCGTATGCACATCCACACTACACCACCAAGTGGTCAGGTCTACCAGATGTACACACCCATTCTGTATCCAAGCACTCCAATCCACAATACAAATATGAGCATACACATCCACAACACAAGAAATACGTGCTTTGGCCAGTTGCCTACATGCATGGATTAATGCCCACATCGGGCTCAGCATTTACTCAATACTAATTATGACTGCACCCATAGCCAAGGGAACACATTCTTAGTTTCCACCAATGGCATCAATGGCTAGGTCTTCACCCTAGTTTTCTCAGAATGATCTGAGAGGCCGCACCCATGGCAAATAGGTTTAGGTAGTTGTAACTACCAAGGAACACATAGTCCCTGTGTCCAGCTGCCATTTAACATCAATAAAAATAAAGTTGGGCTTATAACAATGCCCAATAGTGATGCACTCATACATGCAAATTTCCCCCAAATAAACTACAACTATCACTTAGGCATTTTATCAAACATCTTGCCTACAATGATTTATAATAATAGAAATTTGGTAAAAGTGAGGTTACCTTGGCAAGGAGTAACCGTCAGAGATGCAATAATATCGATCTCCACTTGATGCAGACCACAACCACGTTGTCTCAGTGTCGCCAATGCTTCAACCCCGGTTTGTACTTGGGTTTCTTAAAGCAACTCACAACAACCAAATTCTAGGTTCTTCTTCTTCTTCTTTCTTTTCTCCTTGTCTTTACTTTCATGGAGCAACAATGGCATTCACATTCACACATACACTCCTCTCTCTCTCTCTCTCTTTACTTCTCCTCTTCTAGTCTTCCTTGTAAATAAAGCTTTAATGAAAAAATAGTATTCTTAACAAGAACCATCAAACTCCATTAATTGGATTTGAGAAAATCTTTCTTGAGAGGCATTCAAGACACACACAAAGAGAGTGAAAAACTTCTTCTATATTTCTCTCTTCTTCTCTTCGCTCCCATTTTCTTTTTCTTTCTCTTGGCAACAACCAATAGAGCATGCTACCTTGGTTTTCAGCAGCTTCCTAAGCCTCTAATGGGGCTATGCATCAAGTGCAAGAGGATGGAAGTCTTTCATTCAAATCCTTAGCCTTCTATGAGTTTCAACTCATTTTTCTAACCACCTTAGAAACCCCTCTACCTGATTTCTTCCCTGTAGTGTGTAGAGCTCAGAGAGATGAAGAATCTCCAACTTGAATCACCCAAATCGGAGTTAAGATGAGGGAGATATGGCCATTTGAAGTCGGACCAACAAAAATACTCAAAAATAGAATCTTCGAAGGTTGGCATAGGATACGCCGGTGATGCGTGCAACAGGGGCATAAATCTGACCGTGTATCTCATCAAATGGAATCTCTTAATCTAAACCATTTGATTAAAATAACGGATAGTAAATCTCAACCACAAGATTTGAATAAGGGAGTCAACTAATGACGTTACGCTGATGTTAGCGGTAAGTTGTCACTTTTTGTTGTCGATTTTTGATTGGTTACTTTTTCTGGATTTTAAGGGAGCTTGTCTCCCACTTACAAAAGTGAAAGGCTTATCAACCATTGGATATGAATCCTTCAAGATTGACTTTAATCAGATCTCATGAGATCCTTTAGATCGGAATCTTTTTAATACCTTCTATACACGCGCAAAACACCACAACATACCTTGATAAGGTGTAGCGCCAGAGCATCAAGGCTTATGCACCCAACCAATCAAATTCCACTCGCAAGCATCTATCTCGTCCATGTTAGCGCAAAGTCTCAGTAGCCTTTGGATGGGCATCAAGCCTACGTGGTCGAATCTAGACCATCCATTTCACTTCCCTTTACTCCTCTTTATTACAATCAAGCCCCTGCCTTCATATATTTTAGTGCTTAAAGACCCTGTAACTCAGACCTTTAAAATCTTGAAATTACACAAAAGCCCTTCAAATTTCAAAAATAAATTCTGAAAAATCCACCCAACACTGAGAGCAACTGATGAATTTTTTGTTTGGATTTTCGAACCCGCTTCACGAAAACACATATAACTTTTTTATACGATATCCGATCAAGATGAAATAAAGTGCATTGGAACTATGACTGGACGCCCTACGAATTTTGAGGAGACCAAATCATCTGACTCAACCACGTAAAAAGACTAAAATACCCCTAGACCTTTCTAATGATGCATCTTTTTCATACGGAATCGAAACGCAATGAAATCAGAACCGTTGGAAAGATCGGATTTTTATCGTATCGTTACAGGGAGAACACTTCCTTTAAAAATTCATCTTCAATGTTGAAATTGCCCTTGATTGCCGCAAACATTATAACTTCTTCATATGGTATCGGAATGTGACGAAATCAAATGCACTAGACTAGATAAATTACAATCTATATTTTTCATGAAGAAATGGTCTTCAAAAAATGTAATTTTCACTGCCAAAAATGCCTCCTAGTGTAAATAGGTAAATTTTTCCAGTTTTGACCCAGAAACCCACACCACATACTAAGGATGTATTAAACCACTCCATGCATATCAAGCGGCTCTGTTATCTCATCGGTGACACTGGACACTGCCATATCATTATTTTCATCCACGTAACCCAAACTGGCCACATCATCATCGTCACGTGGTCGGATTGCCAACAAGGACAACCATAAAACAACAATCTCCCCCTTTGGAGTTGTTGGCAACCACCTCATCACTAATACACTCCAAAGCTTTGATGAGTAACTCTCTCCCCCTTTGACAACAAGTACAAAGGGTGGAACCAACGGACTCCCCTTGAGTCCAATATGGGGGTAGCAACATCAAGCAACTTGCTCCCCCTCTCCCAATGCCCCTAGTGCTTGGGAAGAACCACCACTCCCAACTTCTATCTGAGGAACTTAAACTAATCTTTGGGAAGTGGTTTAGTGAAGATATCAGCCACCTGCTCTACTGTGGGAACAAATTCCATCCTTACTTCACCTTCCATCACTTTGTCTCTTAAGAAATGATATTGGATGATAATGTGATTCGTTCTAGGATGCATCATCAGATTCTTGGAAATATTGATAGCACTCATATTGTCACAATACACTAGCACTCCCTGCTCAACCTCCACACTCAAATCCTTCAACATCTGCTTCATCCACGACACTTGTGTACAACAAGACGTAGCTGTAGCATATCTACCTCTACAGTTGAAAGAGAGACTGACACTTGTTTCTTACTGTGCCATGCCACCAAGCTGCTGCCCAAATAGAATGCACCACCACTGGTGGTCTTCCTGTAATCCACACATTCGGCCCAATTTGCATTTGAAAAAGCTGACAAATTGAAGCTCTTGACCTTTGGATACCATAACCCAAACTCACTAGTCCCCTTTATATCTAAAAATTCTCTTCACTGCTACCATGTGTGTCTCCTTTGGTCCTACTTGGAATCTAACTACCATGCACACAGCTTATAAGGTGTCAGGCCTACTACCTGTCAGATATAATAAGCTACCAATCATTAACCTATACAAGATGTGGTCAACTAATGGAGAGTCATCTTCCTTGCTCAACTTACACCAGTCATCATAGGTATACTGATTTGCTTGCAATCCTCCATAGTGAATCTCTTCAACATCTCCCTCACATACTTGGGCTGAGATATGAAGATACCTTCCTTCTTTTAACTGATCTGCAAACCCAAAAAAAATGACAGTTCACTCAACATGGATATCTTAAACTCATCTTGCATCCTCATTGTAAAATCTCTGCACAACTCACTGTGACCCCCAAAGATGATGTCATCAACATACACAACCACCACAAGCTGACTACTTTCTTCAGTTCTGATATAGAGATTACTGTCCACTAGGCATTTCTTAAAACCTAGCTTGCACAAGTAAGAGTCCAGTCTAGAGTATCATGCCCTTGGAGCTTGTTTCAAACCATACAAGGCCTTCTTCAATATGTAAACAAGAGTGTGGTCCTCACTCAGCTGAAATTCATCAGGTTGCTCTATGTAAACCTCATCTTCCAAGTTTCTATTCAGAATAATTGATTTGACATCCATCTGATAGACCTTGAACCCTTTATGCACTAACAAAGCCAAGAACATTCTGATAGCCTCAAGTCTTGCCACTAGAGTAAAATTTTCTTCAAAATCAATGCATCAACTTGATAACTCTCCCTCTTTGACTTCAGTATCAAAGACCTATAACATCTCTCTCTAAAGTAATATCTCCCAGTGTGGGATACAAGCATCTATGGAGTGCCCATACGCATCTTTCTAATCCTACAAATTTGAGAGTTCAAACTACATAGGAGTGCCCATACGTATCTTCCCTATCCTATGAGTTGAAATCTCAATTACTCAACTGACCTCATATCTGCCTCAACACTGCTCATCAGATAGGTGTTGCCTCAACTGGATATACATCATCAATAACAAATTACAGTATACAACTGCTCAAGTCACTAGCTTTCTATCATAAATCTCTGCATCTAGTCAACATATCATTCTCTCTATCACTAGTGCTGAAATATTTAACTCTGTCAAAGTCAAATAATCACCATGATCACAAAAAACTGCACTCTAACAACTACCACGAAGATTGATACCAACTGAATCTCTAACCCATACTGATGCATACAAAAGCTAATTGTTGGTTGCCATACTCACAACTGCATACCTCTAACCATCACTGACATCTTCAACTATTTTGCCCTCTAACTGACACTGAACTGCTCATCTAGTGATTGCCCCATCAAGATGCATATACTCAAGAGAACTACACTAAGTTTCAACTGATGTCTCCAATCCAAGCACTATTATAGGAACTTTGCTGTCATAATCTGAGTCCTACTGGGGGCATTAATATCCATCTAGTGAGCTCCCCCATTCTTGTGCACCTGAGTACACCTAGTGCCTGGGAGGTGTGCCCACTCCTATACCTTGTCTAGGTGGTGTGAGGGTGGTGACTGTGACTACACACACCTCTATGTGCTTCTCTCTCCAAACTAACTGACCATTTGCCTTGGTCTTATACATTTGCTTCTCACCAGAAGCTTTCCTACTACTCTATTTTCCTTTCTACTTACTTATTGTCTTCTTCAGTCTCTGCCTCTGTCCAACCAAACCAATTGTAGACCTTTCTATTACCTTCCCAACTGATGGTCTTCCCTTTTTGAATCTTTCCTGCACAACTGTAGAACTGACATCTCCCTTTGTTTTCTAGAAGTCGGTTACTAATGTCTCAGCCTTTTGTATATCCTTCACTTTCCATACACTATACAAAGTCACCAGAGACTCACCCCTCCATAGCTAGAATCTAATCTAGATATACACTTTGCTCTCCTATGCCCACCTGTGGTAATACCCATAAAAATATGACTGCATCATTGGTAATTGCCCATGCAAGCTGGGTGAAGCATTATATATATTGGTGGGAGCCATCTGACTCTGCCTAGGAATCATCTGCATAGCCATCTGATAATTGAACTTGTTGAACCCACCATGCTCAACTGGTCACTGTTGGTAAACTCTATCATGAACACCAACTCTGATTATGTTCCTTGTTTGGACTATTTGTTCACCTTTACCTCTACTCTTTGTATCTTGTGGACTGCCTCCACATTGTGCTTGGTGTGTAGGAGATCTCATCTCACTATTGTGTCTCTTCTCTCTCTTCCTCTTTCTCCTTTGAGCTCTTCTATGTTTCTCTTGTAGTTTGTCAGTGTGGTCTGATCTCAACTGTCTCTATAGTTTTCCCTGATGACTCACCCTGCTCTATTATAGAACCAGAGCTGATGATGGGTAGTCTCTGACATACTGCAGACTGAGCTAGATGTCTATCCATCTCTGCAACCACAGGTGGAGAGGCTGAATGTCTCCTTTGCAACTCAGCCAACTGTGTTTGTAGTGAAATGATCTCTGCTTCTAATTCTTTGTTTAACTTCTTAAAATCATTTAAAATTTCAATACCTCTTTTAATCACTCGACATTGCACATCTATTTTCTCTCTCAAGGCTAAGTTATCTGACTCAACCTTAGTACACACCCCACTTTGCTTTCTCAATTAATCTTCAAGAGATTTTATAACCTGAGAGTCATTTCTAGACTCCATCATCTGTGAGATACAAGAAGCAACAAGCTCTGACAATTGTACTCTCAACACGGTGACTGCCTCTTTAAGGATTCTACCTCTCTCATCTCTATTGATGACTTGTATTTCTAATGTTGCAATAATAAAGTTGCACTCCTTTATATGTGTTTTCAAATCAATACTGATCTCATCCTGAGTTGTAGTAATATGTGCCTCAACACACTCAGATCCACTAGTGCAACAGTCATATGAATATCTACTTTCAACCTCTAATGTGGCTTTGATATAGCTGGCTCACTTCCTTATACGTTGTGTAATCTCTCCCACATCGCCTTAGCTGATATGCATGAATTGACTTTGACACTCACACTAACTATTAATCCATCTAAAATGATCTCTCTAAACTTAGAGTCAATACTAGAGTCTACACTCCCATTAGCCACTACACTCCATAGATCATACCCCAATGAACCAATATATGACTTTATCAACTTCCTCTAAAAGATAAAATCTGATCCATTAAAAATAAAAGCCCCAAAAGTAGATTTACTGAACCAAACACTTGATGCTATCTTCAATCAATCGGATCATTCTGAGCTGTTTAAGCTGCCTCTAGAGCCCTAGCTCTGATACCAATTGTTGGGTCCTGATTGACACTAAGAGGGGGGTGAATCAATGTGCCAAATATTTTTTTATTTTTCAGCTATACCCCTGATGTGGCAATCACTATTTACACTTCAATAGCATAGTCTACTGATGCTGCTCAAAGCTACTATATATACTTCTGACCATTCTTACTATTGCATAGAACTTACTCACATAACCTCTATTGCTGTCCAGAGTTGTCTCATAAACCTCACACGGTAATCACTGTCACATACATACACAGTCGTATGTACATCCGCACTGCACCACCAAGTGGTCAGATCTACCAGATGTACACGCCCATTCTGTATCCAAGCACTCTAATCCACAATACAAATACAAGCATACACATCCACAACATAAGAAATACATGCTTCGGCCAGTTGCCTGCATGCACGGAGTAATGCTTACTGTCGGGCTCAGCATTTACTCAATACTAATTATGACTGCACCCACAACCTAGGGAACAAATTACCAGTTTCCACCAATGACATATAATGGCTAGGTCTTCACCCTAGTTTCCTTAGAATGATCTGAGAGGTTGCACCCATGGCAAATAGGTTTAGGTAATTGTAACTACTAAGGAACACATAGCCCTTGTGTCCAACACCCACTGGACACTAATAAAAAATAAAGTTGGGCTTATAACAATGCCCCTATAGTGAAGCACTCATACATGCAAATTTCTCCCAAATAGACTACAACTATCACTTAGGCATTTTATCAAACATCTTGCCTACAATGATTTATAATAATAGAAATTTGGCAAAAGTGAGGTTATTTTGGCAAGGATTAACCATTGGAGATGCAATAATGTCGATCTCCACTTGATGCGGACAACAATCATGTTGTCTCGGTGCCGCCAATGCTTCAACCCCGGTTGGCACTTGGGTTTATTGAAGCAACTCACAACAACCAAATTCTAGGTTATTCTTCTTCTTCTTTCTTTTCTCCTTGTCTTTACTTTCATGGAGCAACAATGGCATTCACATTCACACACACACACACACACTCCTCTCTCTCTCTCTCTCTACTTCTCCTCTTCTAGTCTTTCTTGTAAATAAAGCTTTAATGGAAAAATAGTATTCTCAACAAGAACCATCAAACTTCATTAATTGGATTTGAGAAAATCTTTCTTGAGAGGCATTCAAGACACACATAAAGAGAGTGAAAAACTTCTTCTCTATTTCCCTCTTCTTCTCTTCTCTTCCATTTTCTTTTTATTTCTCTTGGCAACAACCAATAAAGCTTGCTGCCTTGGTTTTCAGTTGCTTCCTAAGCCTCTAATGGGGGCTATGGATCAAGTGCAAGAGGATGGAAGTCTTTCATTCAAACCCTTAGCCTTTCATGAGCTTCAACTCATTTTTTTGACCACCTCAACAACCCCTCTGCCTAATTTCTTCTCTCTGATGTGTAGAGCTCAGAGAGATGAAGAATCTCCAACTTGAATCACCCAAATCGGAGTTAAGATGAGGGAGATATGGCCATTTGAAGTTGGACCAACCAAAACACTCAATGGAATCTTCGGAGGTTGGCGTAGGATACACCGATGGTGCGTGCAACAGGGGCGTAAATCTGACCGCATATCTCATCAAAGGGAATCTCTTAATCTAGACTGTCCGATTAAAATAACGAATAGTAAATCTCAGCCATAAGATTTGATTGGTTACTTTTTCTGGATTTTAAGGGAGCTTGTCTGCCACTCACAAAAGTGAAAGGCTTGTCAACCATTGGATCCAAATCCTTTAAGATTGGCTTTAATCAGATCTTATGAGATCCTTTAGATCAAAATCTTTTTAATACCTTCTATGCACGTGCGAAACACCACAACATACCTTGATAAGGTGTAGCGCCAGAGCATCAAGGTTTATGCACCCAACTAATCAAATTCCACGCGCAAGCATCTATCTCGTCCATGTCTGTGCAAAATCTCAGCAACTTTTGGATGGGCATCAAGCCTACGTGGTCAAATCTGGACCATCCATTTCACTTCCCTTTACTCCTCTTTATTATAATCAAGCCCCTGCCTTCATATATTTCAGTGTTAAAAGACCCCCAGCAACTCAGACCTTCAAGATCTTGAAATTATACAAAAGCCCTTCAAATTTCAAAAATAAATTCCGAAAAATCCACCCAACACTGAAAGCAACTGATGAATTTTCAGTTTGGATTTTCGAACTGGCTTCACGGAAACACATATAAATTTTTCATACGATATCCGATCGAGATGAAATGAAGTGTGTTGGAACCATGATTGGATGCTCTACGAATTTTGAGAAGACCTGATCATCTGAATCAGCCATATAAAAAGACCAAAATGCCCCTAGACTTTTCTAATGACGCATCTTTCTCATACGGAATCGGAACGCGATGAAATCAGAACCATTGGAAAGATCAAATTTTTTTCGTATCATTACATGGAGAACACTTCCTTTAAAAAATTCATCTTCAATGCCAAAATTTCCCTCAACTACCATAAATGTCGTAACTTCTTAATACGGTATCAGAATGCGACAAAATCAAATGCAATGGACTAGATAAATTACAATCTATCTTTTTCATGAAGAAACAATCTTCCAAAAATGTAATTTTCACTAACCAAAAGGCTCTCGAGCGTAAATAGGTCAATTTTGCCAGTTTTAACCCAGAAACCCGCACCACATACTAAGGATGTATCAGACCACTCCATGCATACCAAGCAGCTCTGTTATCTCATCGGTGACGCTGGACACTATCATGTCATCAATTTCATCCATGTCACTCAAACTGGCGATATCATTATAGCCACGTGGCCAGGTTGCCAACAAGGACAACCATAAAACAACAAGATCACCATCGGCCACAAAGTGTAATCCGTGACTGCATCTAATCTAACATACATAATCAATGCATGAATGCAACATCCATACAGCAATCAAGGTACCGAAATCACATCAGCCTCACCGTATTCCGTCTCACAATATAGATCTCATATCAATTCCAACAACAATATATTATAAAAGAATATAACATGTCATGGAACATCATAATAATTTAAGCAATTTAAATAATCATGTGAAAATCCTAACACATGCGAGCAGTTCTAAAATAATTAAACAATCTAAAAAAAAAAGTTAACCAACCCTCACCTTAGCTGTGTTCTGTCAATTTGGTTCCAAGTGTGTAAACCGGTTGTTCAACTCACTATTGGCTTTGGGGTACATAGGCGTCTCTGTCCTAGGCACAAAGGTAACTGAACGAAAAAAACCCTAGATGGTCATTTGGTCCGTCTTGTTGCCGGAGCTCACCAGACTTGGTTTAAGCTCGACAATCGCACAGGGGAGGTGAAATACACATTCTCTGAGCTTGGGGAGGTGTGGAGGTCAAGATTCACATCCATACTTACTTTTCCTAGTTCAAAATGAAGAGAGTGGTAGGAGAGGTGGCACTTACCTCCGGCAAGGGTGCATGTAGCCAGGAGCAAGGTGAGCTTCCTTCCTCCTTCCTCTTCTTCCTCTTCTTCCTTTCTCTTCCCTTTTCTCCTCTTCTTTCCTTGTCCCACGTTTGTACAAGTGAGAAATGAGAAATGGATCTCATTTCTCACTTATATACTAAGTCTCACACTAAGGTCTATTTGGTTGGCCCTTAGTCGGTCCAAATGGGTTATTTCACAATCCGGACACGTGAGCTCATATCCTTGGACTCATACAAAGTACAAGTCATGAAGAAAGTGTGGGAGAGTATACGAGGTCATCTGAGACTGTTCAGGGTGTAGGTGGTGGGACCCATGAGCATTGGAGCCCATTGGACAGCACAAGTGGCCATCGGATCCAAGCCCAGGTGCTTCCGATGGTCTATTTCTGGTTGTCAAGATAGTTGTGTGTCTTCATTGCTTGTTGTCCACAAGTTGGTCTTGCATGGGTAGTTACTCTAGGTCTTAAGTATGGTCTTCCGGTAGTTTTGGTGGGTGCTAGGATTTAAGTGTAAGAGTGTCGGGTCACTTACCGTCTGGGATCAAAAGGCTTGAATCCCCTCTAGTTGGATTGGAAAGCAATACATGAGCAAGTGGGGTCATCTCTCCCCTTTTTACAATGGGAAACCATGAGCTCAAACCCGATAGTACTTTCTACTTCTGGTCCGAGACCTATCACACCAGTTCAAATTAGACCGGGTTAGGGCACGGGTGTAACATTCCCCCCACCTTACAAGAATTTCATCCTCAAAATTGAATGTACCTGGTAAATCAAATAATCTAGGATATTGCTTCTTCATCTCCTCTTCCCATTCCCAAGAGGCTTCTTGTTCCGAGTGGTTCATCCACTTCACCTTGATGAAGGAAACAGTACGATTGTAGAGGATGTGGTCCTTTCGGTCGAAAATCTTCTCTAGATATTCCACGTAGATAAAATCCTCATCTAACTCACGTGGTACATAAGTCAAGACATGAGTGGGGTCGAGAATGTACTTTCTTAGCATGGATACATGGAAGACATCATGTGTACCCTCCAACTCTGGTGGTAAAGCTATCCTATAGGCCACCAGTCCAATCCTCTCTAGTACATCATACGGTCCCATAAATCTAGGACTTAGCTTGCCTTTCTTGCTAAACTACATCACTCCTTTGACTGGGGAGATCCGTAGGAATACCTTATTTCCATCCCCAAACTCCAGATGCTTCCTCCTGACATTTGCATAACTCTTTTGTCTAGGCTGAGCTACCTTGATTCTTTCTCTGTTCACATTCACCTTCTCACTAGTGGCCTGTATCAAGTCCAAACCTAGAATGTGCCATTCACCAACTTCGTCCCAATACAAAGGAGTCTGGCGTTTCCTTCCATATTGTGCCTCAAACGGAGACATACTGATGGTGGCCTAGTAACTATTATTGTAGGAGAACTCAATGAGAGAGATGTGCTCATCCCAGCTATAACTCATATCCAAGGCATATGCTTAAAGTAGGTCCTCCAAGGTCTGGATGGTCCTCTCCGACTGTCCATCTGTCTATGGGTGGAATGCTATGCTAAAATTCAATTGTGTGCCCATAGCCTTCTGTACACATGTCCAAAAACTTGGAAATGAATCTGGGATCTCGATCGAGGATGATGCTAAAGGGTATGCCATGTAACTGGATGATGTTTTCAATGTATAGGTTGGCCAACTTGTCCATGGAGAAAGTGACCTTAATTAGGATGAAGTGAGCTGCCTTGGTCAAGCGGTCCACAACTCCCCAATGGCATCCATACCCTTGCTGGTGCGGGGTAACCCTATGATGAAGTCCATGGTAATATTCTTCCATTTCCACTTCGGAATAGTTAATGACTGTAGTAAACCATGGGGCCTTTGTCTTTCAGCCTTGACTTGCTGGCATGTGAGGCACCTTGCCAGATGCGTGGCTACATCATTCTTGATTCCCTTCCACTAGTAGGAACCTTTCAGATCCTTGTACATCTTGGCACTACTGGGGTGAATGGAGTATGGAGAGCTATGTACTTCTCTCAAAATAGTATCCCTCAAGTCACCCTCACTAGGCACACATAATCTCCCCTTGAACTTAAGAATCCCCCCCTTAGTTAGGAAGAAATATGGGTCCTTCTAATTTCCTTCCGTGTCATCAGCTATCAATTTCTGTAACTCTGCATCAGTACCCTGAGCTGTAGTAATTCTGTCCACTAGATTGGGTTGTACCACCAATGTCGATAGTGACAAGGTGACACCTTCCACCAATAGCCCCAAATCCAGTTTCCTAGACTCTTCTAGGAGATGCTTATTGGTAGTCAAGGATGCAAGAGTCAGTGACTGAGATTTTTGACAAAGTGCATCAGCTACCACATTGGCCTTCCCTAGGTGGTAGTGGATAGTACAATCATAATCCTTCATCAATTCCAACCAATGCCTCTATCTCATGTTGAGCTCCTTTTGGGTGAAGAAGTACTTTAGGCTCTAGTGGTCAGTGTATATCTCACGCTTCTCACCATATAAGTAATGCCTCCAGATTTTCAAGGTAAAAATTATGGATGCCAATTCCAAGTCATAGGTGGGGTAGTTCTTCTCAAGTCTTTCAACTAGCAGGATGCATAGGCATTGACCTTCCTATGCTGCATCAACACACAACCCAATCCCAGCTTGGAGGCATCACTATACACAACCATATCACTTGTACAGGTCAGAATAGTCAAGACCAGAGCTAATACCAACCTTTGCCTTAGCTCCTTGAAGCTCTTATCACAAACATCAGACCACTCAAATTCACACCCTTACGTGTGAGTCGAGTCATTGCTGCAAAAATGTAGGAGAAGTTCTCAATAAACCTCTTGTAGTATTCTGTCAATCCTAGAAAACTACGAATGTCTGCCACATTCTTAGGGGTGTCCCACTCTAGAACTGCCTTCACCTTGCCTGGGTCAACCTCTATACCCTTTTCTCTTAGATGTTGTAGTACTAGCCTCAGGTGAATAGCATGTTCCTCTACACTCTTGGAGTATACCAAGATGTCATCAATGAACACAATCACAAACTCTTCTAAGACATCTTGAAATACCCAATTCATTAAGTCCATGAATGCAACCGGTGCATTGGTCAGTCCAAATGACATCACCAAGAACTCATAATATCTATACCATGATCTAAAAGCTGTTTTACTGACATCACTATCCTTGATTCTGAGCTAATGGTAGCCTGATCTAAGGTCAATCTTTGGAGAATACCTTAGCACCCTGTAGTTGATCGAACAAATCATCAATCCTTGGCAAGGGATACTGGTTCTTGATGGTTAGCTCGTTAAGCTCCTAATAATCAATACACCACCTCATACTACTATCCTTCTTCTTGACAAACAGTACCGGTGCTCCCCAAGGAGGCACACTAGGTCTAATAAATCCCTTTTTTAGAAGGTCCTGAAGTTGTACCTGTAACTCCAATTCTATAGGGGCTATGCGGTAAGAAGCTTTTGACACTGGTGCTGAGCTAGGGAGTAGGTCTATTACAAACTCTGTCTCTCTGTCCAGGGGAAATCCTTTCAAGTCATCCAGAAATACGTCAAGAAATTCCCTTTCCACATCCAGTTCAGTCAATGGTCTGACCTCTATATTCATCTGAAGTGTTGACATAATAATCTTTTTGTGTTTCATGGGCTTATCCCCGAAAAAAGTAAATTCTCCCTCATCACGGGGTCTGAAAATTACCACCTTTTCTGCACATAGCACACTGGCCCTATAAGCAGTCAACAGTCCATTCCTAGAATCACATCAAAATCAGTCATATCTAACTCAATCAAGTATGCATTCAAGTCATGTTCATTTATGGTCATCGGACATGGATCATACACATAGTTCAAACCCACCACACTTCCTGTGGGTGTAATTACTACCGAGCATTGGGTCAAGCCCTTGGGTGGAATTCCCATCTTCTTCGCCAATGTCAGTGACATAAATGAATGGTATGCTCCTGAGTTAAATAAAACATGTGTAGGTAAAAATGATATCTATAATGTACCTGTCACCACTCCTGGTGTGGCTTCTGCATCCTCTGTGGTCATAGCAAATACCCTTCCTTGTGGTCTTTGGCCCTGTGATGGTTGGGCCAGCTGATTGGTTGCATAAGCCTTCTGGGGCCTAGGTGGCAGGGTATAAGGTGCATCACTTGATCTCTGGTGGGGGCATGTCCGGGCTAGGTGACTTGGCTGGTCATAATGGAAACACCTAGGGTTTAAACCCACAGATTGAGACATACCACTGGAGCGGGAGGATTGGGAGGCTTGACTTGCTTTTGGCCTTCTTGACTGGATTGGAGTTGGGTTCATATAAGGGCCTCTTGAGTGCTTGCTGGCTCCCCTGGAATCAGAGGACACCATGGGCCTCTTCCCCATTCCTTGTTGGGCTGAGAAATTATCCCTGTGTCGGTCCTCAATGGACTTAGCCACTTGGACCACCTCAACATATGTCTGCATCTTTAACCCAACCATAATAGAACTGATGCTTGGTCTCAACCCTTTTTCAAACTTCCTGGCTTTGGACCTATCATTTTGAATGTGCTACAGAGCAAAGTAGTACAGCTCCTCGTACCTCTATTGATACTCTAGCACTGATCGAGAACCTTGTACCAGATTGGAGAACTCACTCTCTCTCCTATCCCGAAAACTCTCGGGGAAGTAGTTCCCAAAGAAGGTCTCCTGAAATCTTCCCAAGTGGGGGTGGGGTTGGTTGCTCTCATAATGGGCTCAGTAGCCCTCCACCAAGCATCAACTTCATTTTGCAATTGGTAGCCGGAACATAGTATTTTCTGCTCATCATTGCAGCTCATTAACTTAAAGACTTTCTCCACACCCCCAATCCATCTTGAGGGAAGCAACTGATCATAGCTAACATTGGAGAAGTATGGGGGCCTCAGCCATTGGAACTTCTCCATCATTTTGGTTAGGTCAGTCCAACCCTCTACATGCACCTGGGCCTGCCCTTGCACTTTTCCAGGTACTTGTGCCATGAGAATGGGTGGGGCTGGTGGCACACTGGGTGGTCTACCCCAATTCTACGAAGGGGAAGCAGGACGTGACGCATTAGATCGGGATCGGGTATTCCTACGCGACATGATTCCTGTTGAGGAATCTTAATTAGTTACACATACATATGTAGTAAGTATGTTAAGATCAATATGTATAGTGGGTCCCGTATGTGTACACAAGGAGTATTTTAGGAGTAGAGCATGCATAGGTGGGGTCCACAAGTATTGAAATCTGATCACATGCATATTAGGGAGGAAATCCCTAATTAAGGAAGCAAATATTATAATATAAAAAAAAATTAATTTCCAAAATAGTTCATCGAAAATAGGCACAAAAGGTCATCAAAAACAGAACATTTTTACTAGATTCAGCAGGTGTGTTTCTGGTGACGGTAACAGAGAGAAAATTCAAAAAAATTTTCTCACTAGAAACACTCACCGGATCCAAGTCCAGTGTTTTCGGTGGACCCAAAAACGCTATATATAGGTTCGGGCTTCACTCTCTTCTCACAAAACCCTATTCCATCAATTGGAGAAAGAAAGGAAACAACCAAGGAAGGTCTCCCCAGCCATTCCCTACCTTTTGCTTGCGACTTTGTGCCTGATTGCCGCCATTCACACATCAAAGGTGAGTTATTCCTCTTCTCTGACCTAGGTTTTGAATTCTTCTCTGTGGTTTTTGGTATTCTCTCCTAACTTAGGTTTGTTCCTCCCAAACCTAGGAACCTTTGTTGCAACCATGACTGGTCGCCATATTCATCCTCATCATGCTATTGCCCAACACCTAGCCATTCTCGCTGAGGAACAGTATGATCACTGGTTGTTTGGCTCTGTGGAGGAGCATGATCGCTAGGAGAAGTTTAAGTACAAGAATGGAAATCTTGGGAAGTATGTGAGGACAAGGGACTTCCGACGGTTTCTTCTTTGCCAACGCTTTGAAGTCCTAGGGTGGTACCATATATTAAAGCCAAACACCAAGTATTACCCACGGTTTGTGAGGCTCTTCTATTGCAATCTGCAATGTGAGAATCGCGACACTGAGGAGATGAGGATCACCTCAAGGGTGGTGGAGATCGATATCACCTTTGGTATGGATGAATTGGCCAATATACTAATGATTTCCAACAAGGGAGAGTTGGCCTACTGCCCGCCTAGGACTCCATCTTATGAGTTCCAGAACTTTGATGCCCAGGTGGAGATGGACAACATGCTCACAAGGGATGCTTCTGGATGGCACCTATATGCCAATTATTGGGCAATGCCAAAGGTTATGTGTTGGGTTATCCAGCTAAATGTCCTTCCCACCAGTGGCCATATTGATGAGGTGTCCATTCTTCATGCCTACATCACTTACTGTGTCTACATGGGGCTCCAGGTTTGCCTCCCTTATTTATTGATGTGGACCACGGTGACAAGGGTTAAGGTAGGGGCACGTAGGGTTGGAAACCTCTACTATAGATGGATTCTGATTGGGATCATCCTATGCTTTGGTGTGAACTTGGAGGGCAAGGATTGCTTGGTGAGTGATGTCTTAGACTTCAACCAAGACTCTCCGAAGAAGATGAAGTTGAACATGAATAAGGTCTTTGAGTATGAGATTGAGGAGGAACAACCAATGGATATAGAGGACCAACCGAGAGGTAGTGATAGGGGTGGTCGCGATGGTGATCAGGAGGGTGATGGAGGTGCTGAACCTCCATATGTGCCTCCTGTTGGGGGTGCTCCACTGCTTAACCCTCAGACTATAGGGACTTCTATTGCCTCCTAATCCCGTGGCACTAGGGGTTCGAGGCCCTATGGACTCAATGATTTGATGGCTTGCTTCGATACCACCACCAACCTATTAAGGAGGATGGATACTCGACTGGAGAGTGTGGATAGGAGCTACTGCCTTTTAGACACTTAGGTGGCCTCCCTTGAGGCATAGATGCAGGAAATGGTCTTCCACCTTGCCATTTCATTGCCAAAGCCAGGAGCACAGGGTCAGAGCCAAGCTCAAGTCCAGGGGCAGAATCAGCAGGAGGACCAGCAGTAGTAGTGACTTATGTTGCCACGATAGTCTTAAGATTTCTCATTTTATGTTTTTTGGCACAACCGGCTTTTCTTTACAATTCTGATGTTCTACCTTTTAGTTGCATTTTATTTCCTGTCATTTACTTTTGTTGCTTGAATTCCTAGCAATTAGGCTAGTTAGGATTTCTTACTTTCAGTAATTTATTTTAAGAAAAATTTGGTGTAAGTTAATGTATTCAAGTTTTTTATTATAATAAAATGGCTTTGACACCTACACTTGTCTCCTAATTGTTCAATTTCTATTAATTACTGTCTTTAAGATTTTTATTTAAATCCTAATCCCCAAATCATAATTCGGTTGAGATTGTGAGTTAAAACATAGCATTGTGCTCTGATACCAAGTTGTCACACCCTAATTCCAGTAAACCCAACTTACCATTAGGAATACTGATGGTGTAAGTAAGACGCGTACCCATCTTACAAACTTACCAGGATCTCTGATAGTAGCATCTTAACATAAACAATCTCACAACATGAACCAAACCAATTGCAGCGGAATCAGAGTACAATAGAGGAATCATAATTAAAATGGGGTGAAGTCATGTAGTGATATTACATATTCATAACTGGTTTATCCAATTTACAAGTTTTTAAGATTTATATATAATAAGCCCAAAAGAATACCAATTTGTAAAGTTCGGTATCAAAAGTCACAAATTCACTCTACACCTCAGGGTGCCACATAAGCACAGTGGTCATGAGCATAGTCTTGATCATGCTCCTCCGCTTCTGGCATCCACTAGTCGCTCACTCCATACTCGGGTCCGGAGGATAAAAAGTCACAAGCCATAGGCACGACAGTACCTTCATCATCATCTAAAAGGGGGCATATACATGGGGTGAGCTTCCAACTTGCTCAGTGAGGGGTGGGGTTCATGCACAACCAGGCACAAGCATTCACATATATAATATTTCATGATGTCATGAATATAGGAATTAAACACATAGTCCATGATGCGAATGATGCAATCCATTTGATTATTAAACCACCTAACAATACAACTAAGTCGGTTAATGCTACTATGGCATATTAGGTTGTATCCCTGGTCGCAAAACTCGGACATTGACTACCAAGTGATACAAACGATAACCGTGATTAGGATCCTACCGGTCCCAGGATGCATCCATCGGTCACCCAACAAACCCCTGATAACCCCCTCCTAGTAGTCACGACACCGGGATCACCATCGGCCATGTCGGACTAGTTCCTGCCTCCGATAACAATCACATTGTATAGTGGGTGTGGCATTCTGGAAAGGTTCATCGAATGTACCACCATTGGGTTATCCAACACCTTACCCCATATTGGCAAGGGGACCTAACATGGGGAATGTCACCTAACCACAATATCCTACATGCCTTTCATAATGATACAATTAATATAGACCACGGGACACCGGGATCACCATCGGCCATGAAGTGGGTCCATTTTCAAGTATAGTCCCTGGGTACACGATACCGGGTTACCATCGACCACAAGATATAACTCACAACTATATACACAGTCTAGAATACAAAGCAGTTGAGTATGAACAACGTAAAACTAGGATTACCATTGGCCGCGAAGCAAATCCATTTCCAAATGTAGTCCCGAAGTACACGATATCAGGATCATCATCAGCCACAAAGTAAAATCCATAATTACATCTAATCTAATGCACATAATCAATGCATGAATGCAACATCCATACAGCAATCATGGTACCGGAATAACCTCAGCCACACTGGATTCCATCTAACAAAATACATGTCATATCAATTCCAATAACAATATATTATGCAATAATATAACATGTTATGGAACATCATAATCATTTAAGCATTTTAAATAATCATATGAAAATCCTAACACGTGTGAGTAGTTCTAAAATAATTAAACAATCCGATAACAAAAGTCAACCATCTCTCACCATAGTTATGTTCTATCAATTTGGTTCCAAGTGTGTAAATCGGTTGTTCAACTCCCTACCGGCCTCAAGGTACGTGTGTGCCTCTGTCGTAGGCATAAAGGTAACTGAACATCAATACGTGTCTAGAACATCGGAAGGGACACACAAGGGTTACCCCCAAAGAAGTTAGACACTATCCAACGTGGATAGTACAGGTCACCTAATTCAGTCATCGAAAATAGGGTTGGAATCCACCGGATTCATCATATGTGAATCTGGTGGCACTGGTAGAGAGGTCCTAAGGTACAGAGACCTCACCGGAAAAAACCACTGGATCCTGGCCTAGTGTTTTCGGTGGACACACAGAAAGTGCCCATGCCATTTAAGGCTTTTCGGCTCGGGTCCAATTGCCGGGATTTATTCCATGGAGTCTGTAGGGGGTGTTCCTAGCATCATTTTGAGCTAAAGAAATCCCAATTCCACTAGGCCATTTGGGAGATACATCAATCAAACGATCAAAACCCTTGATGGTCATTTGGTCCGTCTTGTTGCCGGAGCTCACCAGACTTGGTTTGAGCTCGACAATCACACCGGGGAGGTGAAATACACATTCCTGAGCTTAGGGAGGTGTGGAGGTCAAGATTCAAATCCATACTTCCTTTTTCCTAGCTCAAAATGAAGAGAGAGAGTAATAGGAGAGGTGGCACTTACCTCCAGTAAGGATTCCGGCAAGGGTGCGTGTAGCCGGGAGAAAAGTGAGCTTCCTTCCTCCTTCCTCTGCTTCTTCTTCCTTTCTCTTCCCTTTTCTCCTATTTTTTCCCTCTCCCATATTTGTACAAGTGAGAAATGAGAAATGGATCTCATTTCTCACTTATATAGTAAGTCTCACACTAAGGTCTATTTGGTTGGCCCTTAGTTAGTCCAAATGGGTTATTTCACGATTCCGGACATGTGGGCTCATCTCCTTAGACTCATACGAAGTCCAAGTCATGAAGAAAGTGTGGGAGAGTATACGGGGTCATCTGGGACTGTTCACAGTGCGAGTGGTGGGGCCCATGGGCATCGGAGCCCATTGGACAACACAAGTGGCCACCGGATTCAACCCACTGAATCTTGGCAGTAACACCCCAAAACTACCCTATGGGGTAAGGGTTGCCAAAAATCCCTATGATCGTTCAGTTTTAGAAGTATGAACTAAAACTGAACCAAAAAAAACTAAAATACCAATAAACCTCAATGTACTCATCATAAAATACAATGGAAGTCTTAATTAGAGTATAATCATTGTCTAAGTAAATAAACTCAAATAATCCAAAGTCTAAAGGTGTTTGTGACACCACAAATAAAAGTAAGATAAGATAAGCTTTATTACATCCATCTATTTAAACCTTAAAAAAATCTCAGTGATAGAAATCTAAATACAAGGTAAATAAATCTGTTCTAATAAGTGCATAACTAATATCCAATAAAGCATCAGTTATTCCCAAACTAGACATTATCTCCTCTAGTAACCCCAGTGTACTCATCACAATAGCAAGGTTCTTGATTCTCTACATCTGGAAAGTAAAAAAGGGGCTAAGCTTGGGAAAGCTTAGTGAATGAAAGGAATAGAACATACAATATCGGTAAACAGATGCTTTCAAAAATGGTGGTATATCAACATATAAATTGAGTAAATCTAAAAAATATAGCAAACTCCATTACATATGTCATGACCTCAATTATTGACAAAATCGATTTCCATTTAACAATTCTAGTAGGATTCAAAGAGTGACAGTGCTAAAATTATAGTTAAAATCATACATCACAACCATTGGGATGAGACTCAGGCTCTTGCTCTCGGATGCGGTAACGGGCTCCTATGGAGGGGAAACCACCTTCCTTAACGTCACGCTCTTGCCTCACCCCCCTGTCAACATACCCAATCACAATGGAAAAGTGTGTGGAAATCTCTTGGCTCACGGAACCGGACAATGTCCTTAACGTCACGCTCTTGCCTCACTCCTGGGCTCAACAATTCCATCCCAACACAACTCCTTGTTGGAAGGGTGGCATCCCATAATGTTCCATTTTATTTATAGTTTAAAAAATAACATGCATAGCATTTCAAATCAAATTTCATAACAGTACGTGAAAACTAACAATACTGATTCAATATATAATCTCTAATACCAAAAAAAAATTAAGAAAAACAGCTTATATAAAAAGTGGTACTAGAGTTCTATGGGCTTCACTCACCTGATAAGATCAATTCCAAATAATGATTTACCGTTGTCCAATTACCTCCAATCTAACTTTTCCCTATATACAAAATAAAGTCAACCTCAGTACCCTTCCTCTTATGATCCTGTTTGGTTTAATACATTTTTATCCCTTCAAACTGTACTACCCTATTGTGTGAAAATTTCTGAAACTCTATTCTTGCAGCACCAAAATCCTCTTAAGAGAATGTTTTAGACTTTATCTCAGTTACGGAGATAAGAAATTTCAAGTTCAGATCCTGCCGAAAAATTATTTCTTACTTGAATCAGTTAACTTCTCATACATAACAGACCGTCATTGATTTATAGAATCATTCCTTTGTACCAATACCATTATCTTCTCCTTTAACAAAGATTTATAACTTTATATAATATAATACCAGCCCAAAATTATAGAATTACAATCATGGGATCAGAAGTTTAAATATCTATTATAGCTAGATGAAACCCAAATAAGTTCCATAAAATCAAATTCTAAACTGTAGAATTGATTTACTCTTCCAATAGCAAAAACCCTATTTCTATTTCAGATTTTCAAGACTTATATATATATATATAGCATTGAATGCACTGACCTGACTTTTCTTACTTCAGACTTGAGTAAGCTTGCTGAAGTTCTTTTCAAATCTTTGTGGAACAAGGTTGCAGTAACAATGGCGGCAAAGTGTTCCTCTTTCTCTCTCTAATCTAGGCAGCAATTATGTGCACTCCATTGTAAAATAGAAAAAAAGAAAAGAAAAAAGAATGAAGTAGTGCAGCCCTCTTCTTCTCTAGAAACAATGGAAGAGAAAACAGCCCCCCTCTCCATCTCATCCATGATTCCCCTAATTTCCTTAATTCCTTTTTTTTTTTTCTATAATTATCTTCTTTCTAAAATCTCGCCCTCACTCCACGATTTTGGGATAACTGCCTCCCTCTTTAAATCCCTATTTATCTCCATCTTTAAATCCTTATTTATTTGAATAACTACCTCCCTCTTTAAATCCCTATTTATCTCCCTCTTTAAATCCTTATTTATTTGAATATGAATGTCCACTATCCTCTCTTATACATGGGCTTTCTCTCTCCCTCCTTTTTCTCTTTCCTTGTTGGATACAACCACTCCCCCTCCTTAAGGTGAGGGATATCTTACTCCAATGAATCGTTTGAAGTCTCCTAATTCAAATTTGAAACTTTCTCTCACAATTCCAAGTGGGGCCCACAAATTGCCCAAAAAAAAAAAAACAATTTAAATTCCTCTTTTTTTCACTTAATAGGACTTCTATCTTAACCTCCCTGTTCAAACATCAGGTCTTAACCACTAGACTAGCTAGTAGATGCTATAAGGTCCACAAATAAGAATACATATTTTATAATAGACAATAGACCAAACAACTATATACTACTACCCATCCAATCCTCATGACCTAGTATATTACCTTTCGTGCACATGATTGCAACCAAAATTAATTCTTCAGCTAGTCGCAGGTAACAAACCTATGAAAAAGTGTAAAAGTCCAAATTAGCCCTGTCTTTCAGGTTGGGATATTACATCCCTCCTCCCTTATAAAAATTTCTTCCTCAAAATTTACATACCTGGATCTTCAAAAATTTGTGGATACTTGGATCACATATTATCCTCCTTTTCGCACGAAGCCTTACGAATTCTATAATTATTCCAAAGAACTTTCACGTATGATATAGTGCGGTTACGTAGGACTTGCTCTTTTTGATCCAAAATCTGGATAGGGGTTTCTTCATATGGTAGATCTTCCTTTAATTGTAAGGGTTTATAGCTCAGAATATGTGATGGGTCTGCAACATATCTCTTGAGCAATGAGATGTGAAAAACATCATGAACTCCAACTAATGCTGGGGGTAGTGCAAGTTGGTAAGCCACTGGTCCAACCCTTTGCAAAATTTTGAATGGACCAATAAATCTAGGGTTGAGCTTCCCTTTCTTACCAAATCTTACTAGTCCCTTCATTGGTGCAATCTCCAAAAATACACAATCTCCTACCATGAACTCTAGTTCCTTCCTTCTTGTATCTGCATAGCTTTTCTGCATATCTTGTGCCGCTTTGATTAGCTTCTGAATGAGCTACCCTTTTTCTTGAGCTTCCTGAACAATTTGTGGTCCCAAAACTTGCCGTTCACCAACCTAATCCCAATGTAGAGGAACACGGTACTTCCTACCATACAATGATTCATATGAGCCCATCCCTATAGTTGCTTGAAAACTGTTGTTATAAGCAAATTCAACCAAAGGTAGATGTTTTTCCCAGCTTCCTTTAAAGTCCATAGCACACGCTCTAAGCATGTCCTCCTGAACTTGAATCACTCTTTCTAATTGCTTGTCTGTCTATGGGTGAAACGCTGTGCTAAACTTCAATTTTGTCCCCAAAGCTTTATGTAGATTCTTCCAAAATTTGGATGTGAACCTTGGGTCTCTGTCTGTCAAGTTAGACACTGGCACTCCATGCAATCTGACGATCTCATCCATGTACAACTGGGTCAATTTCTCCAAGAAGTATCTCATGGAGTAGGCAAGAAAATGGGCTGACTTTGTCAGACGATCTACTACAACCCATACTGCATCATGTCCCTTAGGAGTCTTTGGCAACGCAGTGACAAAATCCATACTGATATGAGCCCATTTCCATTACGGAATATCTAATGGATGTAGAAGTCCTGATGGTCTTTGGTGTTCTGCCTTCACCTATTGACAAGTTAAACATTTCTCTATATACTGTGTAATATCCATCTTCATATTGTTCCACTAATAACCATCCTTCAGATCCCGGTACATTTTAGTGCTACCTGGATGTACAATGTAAGGTGAGTGATGAGCCTCTATCAATATCAGCTCTCTCAGCTCTATATCCTCAGGTACACATAGGAGAGTTCCATTTTTAATAATTCCATCCTCTGAAGTTTGAAACTGCATCTTCCTTCCAACCTGGAACTCATCCCTGATCTTCATCATTAGAGGGTTTGTCATTTGAGCTGCTATAATCCTATCAATCAATGATGGCTGAATAGTTAGTCTCGCTAATAGTATAGTAGGGCAACTAACTACTAACTCCAAATCCATGCTTTTGATATCCTCTTGAAGATGTCGCTGCTCAGTTAGTATGGTTGCTGAGAGTCCTTACGACTTCTTGGCTCAGTGCATTAGCTACTGCATTGGATTTCCCTGGGTGGTAGTGTATATCACAGTCGTAATCCTTGATCAGTTCTAACCACCTTCTCTGTCTCATGTTCAGCTCTTTCTGGGTGAAAAAGTATTTCAAGCTCTTATGATCAGTATATATTTCACACTTCTCACCATATAGATAGTGTCTCCAAATCTTGTGTGTGAAGACAACTGCTGCTAGCTCCAAATCGTGGGTAGGATAATTCTTTTCATAGGTGTGAGGGTCGCGGCTGGAGAAATGGACTATGCATCTCCCCCGTCCTCTCTCCTCTCTCTTTCTTCACTTTCATGTGAAGGGAGAGGTTTGAGTCATGTGTGCTTTGCTTGCAGACCCCATACCACCGTAGCGCCGCGTGGAGATACGTGGAGGCCTATTTCGCAAGAGTGTAAAACTCATCATTTGAGACGAGGGTTTTATGTGGTCCAATTTAGGGATTGGGATCATACAAATGGGGTTTGGAGTTGCCACCTAGGGTTATGGGCCTAGATCCTGAGGGTGGGCACGATTCTTGAGAAAAGGGCCCAAAATTTGGTATGCTCTAGAGATTTAGGGTAAGTGTCAGGTTATAGAGTTGGGAAGGTGTTAAGCACCCAATCTGCCCGATTCAACTGGTCTTCTTACTAGATGCTTGAGAACGAACAATTTCCATAATTATTATTATTCCACATGTATGGCTAGGTTATCGCACATATATACATTAATTGAATTCAAACTACTATATACACTAAACAAGGCATGTATAAAGTCTACATTATAACGAGTTGGTTGAGAAATTATACCTGAACTTAACCCCTGTTTTGGGTCAAGAGGGGTGGGCCCCTGACTAGTACCCGTTTAGACTGCCTTTCAGATTCTCCTAGCTCAGGGGAAGATGGTCTTGACCTCCAACTTCCTTTCTTAGGAGATGTGATTGTGATGTGATTGTGATGGTATTCGAACAACATTCTGGCTAGGAACGGTTACTTATGGATTGGGATTGGAATAGAGCTTTAGCTAGGGAAGGCTATTTTCAGATTTGGATTTGGATTCGGACAGAGCTTCTGCTAGAGAAGGCTATTTTTGGGCTTGGGATGAGGTGGTACTCCGGCAGAGCTTCCTCTGGGAATGGCTAATTCTAGAAAGATTCCAGGGACACTCGAACAGGGGTTTGGCTAGGAACGACTATTTATGAAAAGAAATGGGTTGACCTAGAAATGGATTGAAGTACTCCAAAGTCCTGAAGAACACTTTGAAGATCTGAACAAAGTTTTAGATCTTAGCAAAGATCTCTTCGTAGACCTGAAGAACCTCAAAAAGGGGGGATCTATCTTAGGAACACTCAAGAACACTCAAGTACGCTCAAGGGAAGTGGCTCAAAAACATACTGTTTTTGGCTAAAAACTGGATCTAACTAAGAATTTGGATTGAAGATCTTCAAGATCCCGAAGAACACTTCGAAGATCCGAATGAGTTTTCAAATCTTGACGAAGATCGCTCTGAAGATCAGAAGAAAATCAAGAGGGGGGAGGGGAGGAAAATTTCACTCTGAAAGAGTGAAGGGGATTCTGGTGTGTGCTGGTGTGTGGTCTCCTTTTTTCTAAGGGAGGGGAGTATTTATAGTTTTTTTCCAGCCAAATGGAGAGGGGGAATCCTTTTATTCAGTGGACGGAAGGGGGGGCTCTTGCCTAAAGTGAGAAGATAGGATTTTTGTCCAATAGGTAAAGGGAGGGTTGAAGGCAAAAATGGGTGGGGAGGGCTTTTGTTCAGTGGCTAAAAGGGGGTTTTCAAAAAAAAAAAAAAATGGGAAAAGAGAGAAATTTTAGCTGGAAAAAGGTAATTTTTGAAAAAACTGGAGGAGAGAAATTTTAGTTGGAAAAAGTAATTTTCATAAAAATGAGAGGAGAGAGAAATTTTAGCTGGAAAAAGGCGATTTTCAAAAAAAGGGAGGAGAGAGAAACTTTAGCCAGAAAAAGATGATTTTAGAAAAAATGAAAGGTGAGAGAAATTTTAGATGAAAAAAAGATGATTTTAAAAAAATGGGAGGAGAGAAACACCAATCCCAGCCGTTGACGGTGACGCACCGAACTAGGCCGAAGTACCTGAGGTATGATCAGTTTAGGTAGGTAGTGCAGGTGACATCATGGGTGCGTAACGGATGACTCACGGGTAATGGCCGAGGTGGTATGGGTATGGGCAGCTAGCACGTGCATGCGCAGGTGTGCTAGCAATATGCATAGTGTGTGCAGGTAAGGCTAGCATGGGTGTGCGGGCTAGACTGGCACGGATGTGCGGGCACGTGCACGTATAGGCAATAGGCACGTGCACGCATAGGCAATAGGCACATGCACACATGGGCAGTAGCCAATGCACGTACGTGTGCGGGCTGGCCTGCTAGCCAGCATGCACATGTGCATGAGGGGGGTGTAGCAGTAGGGCCGCGGGCCTATGCCAGCAGGGGCGCAGGCCAGCAGGCCCATGGGTATAGGGTGGGCAAGGTTGCAAGGCCACAAGCCTATGCCTGCGGGGGCATAGGCCAGTGCCATGGGGGCACAAGCCAACAAGCCCATGGGCTGCTAGGCTGTGTGCATGGCTGTGGGGCTATGTGAATGGTTGTGTGCATGGCTAGGTGCGTGGCTGTGTGCATGGCTGTGGGGCTGTGTGCATGGCTATGTGCATGGCTGTGGGGCTTGGCATGGCTGCGTGCATGGCATGGCTGCGTGCATGTGTTGCAACCCATGGGTAGTGAGCACGCACGTGGGCTGGCCTATTGGCCAGAGCGAGCAGCGCACACGTAATTATGGGTTTTTGCAGTGATGATTACGGGAGATCCGTCAGTCCGATTTTGGCGTATTATATATCGTCAGAATCGTATTTTTGAGCACTATTCATCTGTATGGTCATCTTGACTAGATTCCTTCATATATAAAAAGTTAAAATTAGACCTTCTTCTCTCCCGTATGGGGATTTTTAGGGTTTTGGGTAGTAGAATGTTTCCATCAGCACCTCTATCGGTCAAAAGTCAGAAGTCGCCCCCAAGATCCATATTTCATCATTGCCAGAGGAGAGTGACAAAATTAGGTGTCACAGAATGCCCCTCTTTGGCTGAGGCCTGTGCCAATGACTAAAGGACAAAGAAAAGAGTGACCACATTTTGTTACCTGGAGCATGTACTTCCGTCATCTTGCTTTTTTATAACAGAGCTGAAAAATGCAACAGATAATATCTCTCAATTTTTAGAGTTTGAAGACTTACTTGGGCTTCCAATTGGGGGAAAGGAATTCATTGCTCTTCCAATCCTACAAAAAAATTTAGTACTTTGATCCTGATTCTTCATTAGCTAGGCTTCGCATGTACTGGTTCAGGGAATATGGTCTCTCCAGGCTGGGTCTTTCGAGCCAATCTGGACTATTTGGGACCAATGGTTACAAGAGAGGAATTCGCTGCTCTTCTAATCTTACAATAAGTAAAAAATGTTTGATGCTTGGATTTTCCTTAGCTGGGCTTCACATGTGCTAGTTCAGGGATTAGGTCTATGAGATCGGGCCACTCGGATCCGACTCAAAGAGAAAGGGCCTCCTGGGGCCGGGTTAATGTGATTGGGCCACCTGGGGCAAGTAAATGCAATTGGGCCACTTAGAGCTGGATCAATGAGATTGGGCCGCCTGGGGTCGGGTAAATGCAATTGGGCCACCTGGGGCCGGGTCAATGAGATTGGGCCACCTGGGGCCAGGTAAATTATGTCTCCTCTTGATTTTTCCTTGATTCATGACTTTTGGTTTAGAATCTGATTCTTGATGCTGATTTGGAATCTTAATTTTTTTTTTAGGAGAATGAATTTTTTTTATATATAAAATGGGTCCCCTTCCCTTTTCATTCTTCATTCTAACTTTTCTGAGTGAAGTGGGTTCCTAAAACCCTCTGGTTTTTCTTGAAGTTTCTCCTCTTGTTCTTGAAGTTTGTTCTTGGTGTTCTTCATTTTGCTCTTGGAGTTTTTGAAGATATTCATCTTGTTCTTGAGGGAGGAGCTATTTAGAGAATTTGACATTCTCGTGGGCTTTTATGCAAATTGGAAAACTTTTTAGGGCTTCTTGTAATTTAGAAAAGTTTTTGGGGTTTTTTGTAATTTTTGAAAATATGGCTAAAAGGAGGAAGAGGAAGAGGAAGACTATGGGAGAGGTTCAGCTCAAGAGTTGTAGCAGTCCTTCCCACAGGGATGAGGGCTTGGCCAACTGGTATTCCGGGCGAACCCTTCACAATAGCCGAAATCACATCTGCAACTCCATATGGGGTTCTTGGGTAAGTTTTTACATTTCATTCATTATTTTGATCATCTTTTATTCCTATTTTGTTCTTCCTTTCTTCTATTTATCGTATTGTTTTTGCTTTTTGCTACTTTTTCTTTATTATATATTTTTTTATTTATTTCCATTAGCATGAGGAGAAGGAACCACCTAACTGGGCCTCTGATGGCCATCCGAACATGGTTTAGTCCTGGAATAGGATGCTCCCTCGCAGGGTGAAGGAGATGGTTGATGATACCTATCTGTGCCGACTGGCCCTTGTAGAGACCTGGAAGTTTAATCCGGCATTGGTGGGGGCCCTGATGGAGTGATGCTGGGCGAGTACTCATACGATCCACCTTCCTGTTGGTGAGCTTACCATTACGCCTATGTGCTTCTATGTCTTGACAGGCATTCCATTTGGGGGTAGAACCATGACCCTACCCGTAGGATTCCCGACTACCAGGGAGTTCACAAATCTGACCAGTATCACTATTAAAGCTGGCCAGACATGCATCTGCCTAGGGGAGATTAGTGCCCGATGGTGGAAAGTCGGCCTGGGGGAGAATCCAGGCAACATGTCTTAGATAGCACGTTCCTTCTTGCTATTTGCTGTGGGTCAATGCCTCTTCAGTGACCTCTGAGGCGGAGTGGATATCCGCCTGGTGTACTTCCTTAAAGATCTTCGTACAGTAGATACTTGAGACTAGGGAGGGGCCGCCTATGTGTATCTCCTACGGTCCCTGGACCTGCTGTCCTATGGGGATAAGGGCCTCAAGGCCGTAGGCTACATCATCCAGGTAGCTTTCCTTCTCATATCTATTTCCTTTTAGTCATTTGGTCTGCACTTTCTTACTTTGATTTCTTGAAACAACACTGGTGTTTTGAGCATCTGGGAACCATAACCCCTAAAACGAGGGATCCCAAGACATTCTTCTTCCCCTTGGCCACAAAATGGGGAGGTAACCAGGTAGCCCGGGCCCGACTTCATTCTTCGGGAACCACTGCTTGTTCTCTTTTGAACGATCTCACTAAGGTATGCCATGTCTGACACTAAAATTCTATTTACCTGATGCTGTACTTACCCTTCCTTGGTTTTGTATGTCACTTGGAGACCATTCTATGACCTTATGTTTTTGGATTCTGAGAGTCGTCTGGGTTCATCAACTGTCTGAGAACAGAGTCCTTTCCAGGGCCTGTGGGGCCATACCTGGTACTTAGGAGATAGAGTAGTACCCCAGTGATCAGACATCGATCCACGTCCTTCTCCCAGTCTTCCTCCACCCACCATGCACTGTCCAGAGATCATCCCAGTGGACGAGATGAGGCGCTTGGCTAATGGAGTATGGGAGGATTTCTTTCTTGATCCAGATAGGGACTACGGAGCCTTCCTAGAGGAGAAGATAGTGTGCACCCCTCTCGATCCCAATGGTCTAGTGGTATGTTTCCCTTTCTTGAGTATATCCTACAGATTCTTCCTTGTTTTGGTTTTGACTAATGTTTTGTCTTAGGGGAGAGTGAGATGTGTAGATCCTTCTGCTGTTCGATCGCATGCCAGTGCTACTGATCCTTCACAAGTAGGGCCCTCTACCAGTGCTGGCGGGTCCTAAGGGTTGCTAATGTCCCCTTTTGTGGCTTCCCTACTTGGACATATCCTAACGCAGCCAACCCCAGTCTTCCTCATCTTTTGGAGCCAAACATAGATATAGTTGCTTCCCTTGGGCTGCTTATACCTTATGATTATGTGAGTATCTAATCATTTTCTAATTAACTCTTGACTTCCTTTGGCTGATATGCTCTTTCTCAGTTGTCCCTGGAGGTCTATGCTGAGATTAAGAAGATGCACTACGGCCTGTGCGAGGTGATAGTTGCCAAGGTATTTCCCACTTTCCTCTTTTTTTTGCCCTTCTTCTTTTATTATTCTTCTTCTTAATCCTTTCCTCTATTCCTTAGGATGGAAGGATCATCGCCTTGGAGAGCCAAGTCAGTTCCTACGAGCAAGAAATTGCACAGCAGGATGCACTGATTCAAGATCTAACCCAGAGGTTGGAGCAGGTTGAACTAGCATCTATGGATTCTCCAGTGCTTCATGAGGATGGTTTAGAGTACGGTTCAAATGATGGCTTTTGACCCATAGGGATTTGTTCATGCATGTACTAAAAACACAAACATATGGATATTTTCTTTCTTTTTTCTTTTTCCCCCCTTTGTTTGTTTAGTATTTTATTTCAACATCTTATGAAAACTTACTTTTGGCACAAAGAAAATCTTTCTCTCTTTTTTTCGGTTTGTTTGCAATGTTTAGGCACAATCAATTCCATAACTCAAGTCATAATTAGAATAATCGAGATAACATGAAAATCCAAATACTTCCTCATTCCATTACTAAGTGAATTACGTGAAAAGGGGAACTATTTTCCTACCATAGACGGGATAGGTGAATAACAAGTTGGGGAGACAATTCTTGAGGTGGGTGAAAGTTTACTAACTCTTCTAGGTCCATATCCTCGAGCTCGTATTGTCGGCTGATGTACATAGGCAAATAAAAGGATGTGTGAGTCAATTCCATCAATCTGACATAGTTGTAGCCAGGGGTCTTCATCAGAGAATCTTCTTGTGGCTTCCTTGGGTACCTCCATGCGATATCCTGCACAATCCTTTCCTACAAGTACTTCTTCCAATTAGTGATAAGATCGAATAACAAAACTTTTCTCTTATCCTGGTAACAAAAAACTCCGAGTGGGCTTCCCCTTAATGGTGTGGTGAGCTTCAGTTTCTCGAGGAGCCAAATCTGAAAAATAGTAGGACTTCCCTAATAAAGACCTAGTCCAAATTTATGGCCATAGCTCATGTCATCAAATCCCTTAAACATTTCTGCAAGAACCGTAGGGATTATGTCACCTCCCTTCTTCAACTGTTTTACTACCTCAATCAGAACAGATGGTGCACCATGCCTTACAGTGTAGAGAACATAACGATCTATCATGCAAAGTAAAGAAGCATCCAGGGATCGCTGCTGATGGATTCCTCCCATTGGTAGATATTGGATGAAGATATGAGCCACCTTCAGAATGTCGATCTTCTCATACCTGACAAACTGCTTTACTTCTTCTTTCCATCCGAAGAAATCCTAAATTACCTCTAAGCAATCTTTCTTCAAAGAGGGTTGGAACAAACTGCCTTTGGGTGGAGATAGCATACAAACTCGAAATTCTTCAAGAGTTGGGCGAATCTCCGCTAATCCAAACCAAAATACAAGCAGGTCGGCATCCTAGTGTTGAGGCACCTGTCGAAGTAAATGGTGATGTAGCTTCACATATCCAACTTGGCCAAGAAATGACACATTTATGGATTCTAGCAATCTTGGTGCCCTTATATTTTTGTCTAAGGTCCATTTCCTCAACGTCTTATCTAACGAGCCCATGAATTTTCTTGAAACCAATACAAACAATGAGATATGATGATTTATCAAAGCATTACTCATTAGCTAATGATTCAAACAAGCCTTTACCACTGTTGCATTAAGCTCTTCTTTTTTTTCTTTTGACTTTGACTGATTAAGGGTGGAGAATAAACTGGCCTTGATAAAGTGGTGCTGGGTGGCGATTTTCTTTTAGGGGATAGAATCTTGGATAAAAATGGACAGACCATAAGTGAATGACAGTTACCTAATGGCCTTACATGCCAAATGGGGATTTTTGGGGGACAGAATCCTGAATAAGAAGTGATGGACCAATGGGTGGATGACAGATACCTAATGGCCTTTCATTCCAAATGGCAATTTTTGGGGGACACAAACTATGATGATCTTTTAAGATACCTTGATTATTAATTTAGGAACCAATTTATTGCCTTGAGATGGTTAAGACCGCACTTACACATGTCAAGTTACCTACGTATCCCTCAAAAGGAATCAGGTCTGACGCAGTTCAAGCTATTCACCCTTTCAGATATAACATTTCTTAAGTTGATCCATGTTGACCAGTCCGAGTATTTCTTCACCATTGTGGTCTATGAGCTTCACAGCCTTACCTGGTAGAATTTCTTTGACAGTGATTGGGCCACTCCAGTTGGGCTAGAATTTTCCTCTTGGGTCATGAATTAGGGCTCTTTGTTCCCAAAGAACAAGCTCACCCACCTCTATGTGATGGGGCTTCACATTCTTGTTGAAGGCCCGAGCCATTCTCAGTTTGTATTTCTTCAGATTACCCAAAGCTTTCATATGCCTTTCATCAAAAAAGTTGAGCTCATCATGTCTAGACTTCACCCATTCTCCTTTAGGTAGCTAACTATCAAGAGTACCCTTAGGGACGGTACCAAGATTTCCATGAGTAGAACCGCCTCAACTCCATATACCAAAGAAAAAGGTGTTGCCCCTATCGAAGATTGTACATAATTTTTGTATGCCCATAAGGCAAGGGGTAACTTATCAATCCAATCCTTGTGTGTTTCTGCCATTTTTTGCAGAATGACTTTGATATTCTTGCTAGCTGCTTCTACTGCCCCATTGGTCTGTAGCCTATAAGTGGTAGAGCGATGCCTTCTGATACCGAATTTTGTACAGATTTTATCGGTCTTGCCCCAAAAGTGGGATCCCTGATCTGATATCAATTCTTGAGGTACTCCATATTGGGAAATGATATTTTTCTAGATGAAGTTGGCCACCTTAGTATATGTGAGGATGACATAGGACTGAGCTTCTACCCACTTGGTGAAATAATCAATAGCTACCAAGATGAACTCGTGGCCATAAGAGGCTTTAGGGTTGACCTTTCCAATGATATTAATACCCTAAGTGGAGAATGGCCAAGGTGAACTGAGTGAATGAAACTCTGTTGGTGGGATATGTATGTTGTTAGCAAATATCTGACACTTGTGGTATTTCTTGATAAAGTCCACGCAATCTGCTTCCATTGTGTTCCAGTAGTATCCCAGCCTGAGAATCTTCTTGGATAACATCTTGGCATTCACGTGGGGTCCATAGAGACTTTGATGAATTTCTTCCAAGATAGTTGTAGCTTGTTCCTCATCTACACACAACAATTATATTCCATCATAGGATCTCTTGTATAACAGATCCTCTTAGAGAATAAACTGAGTGGCATATCTTCTCAGAAACCTCTTCTCTTTGTCAGTTGCTTCAACAGGATACTTCCTTTTCTTGATGAAATCCACTAAGTGAGTGAACCAAGACCGACCATCCACAGTGAGAGAGTTCACTGAATTCTGATAAATGGGCTTGCTTCTTTGTTCTACCAAGAATGGTTGGACTCTAGCCATAGGGTTGCACTCTACCATAGAAACCAAGGTTTCAAGGGCATCAGCAAACTTGTTATTATCCCTCTAGAAGTATTCGAATAAAATCTTCTCAAAGTGTTCAATCACCTCTTCCAAATGCTCTTGATATGGCTTCAGCTTCTCATCTCTAGTTTTCCACTTTCCCTGTGCTTGACAGATGACAATGGATAAATCACCGTAAACCTTGATCCTTTTCACCCCAATGGTTAAAGCAGTTTCAAGTCCCAAAGCACAAGCTTCATATTCGGAAATATTATTGGTACAGGGGAAGTCGAGGCAAAATAATGAAGGCAAATAAAGGTCGTCAGGAATGACAAGCAATAATCTCGCGCCACATCCATTTTGATTGGCTACTCCATCAAAGAATAACTGTCATTCATTAATTGTATCTTCTTCCTCTATTGTTGCGATTCCTTCATTAGGGAAGGCATCATCCAAGGACCTTCCATCTTCTATGTGGTGAGCAGCCAAATGATCAGCTATGACCTGGCCCTTGATAGATTCCTGAGTAACATAGGTGATGTCAAACTCTAATAGCAAAAGTAACCAACGAGTCATCCTTCCTGTTAAGGCCAATTTCTTAAAGAGATATTTGATGGGATCCATCTTTGAGATCAAATGCACCGGATAAGAAACCATGTAGTGTCGTAACCTTTTAGTTCCCCAAATCAACACAGCACAAGTTCTTTCCGAAGATGTGTGCCGGGTCTCATATTCTAGAAACTTCTTGTTGAGGTTAATATATGGCATACTCTAACCCCTTTTCCGTTTCCTTCTGTGCTAGCAAAGAGCCCATGGAATATTCTCCCATGGACAGATACAATAGAAGTGGTTCTCCTTCCACTGGTGGTGTCAATACTGGTGGGTTCATAAGGTACTCCTTGATCTTGTCAAAGGCTTGTTGGAATTGGTCATTCCATTCCATGGGCTGATCCTTCTTTAGCAGCTTGAAATTGGTTCACAGATTGTAGTCAACTGAGCTATGAATCTGCTAATATATTGGATGTGACCCAAAAATCCTCTTATTTGCTTCTCAGTCCGAGGCGAGGGCATTTCCTGAATTGCCTTCATCTTGATAAGGTTGACTTCAATGCCTCTTTCACTCACCAAGAAGCCTAACAACTTTCTCGCCGTTGCCCTGACTACACACTTCTGAGGGTTCAACTTCAGTTGATACTTTTTGATTCTTTCAAAGAATCGCCTTAGTGCGGGAATATGCCCCTATCGATCTTTTGACTTTACTATCATGTTGTTCACATGGACTTCCACAACTTTGTTCATCATGTCATGCAATATGGCCATGGCTACTCTTTGATAAGTTACCATGGCATTCTTCAGTCCAAAAGGCATCACCTTGTAACAATAGGTTCCCCATGGAGTGTTGAAGGCTGTTTTCTCACGATCCTCTGAGTGCATGCTTATTTGATTGTATCCTGAGAATCCATCCATGAATGATAACAAAGCATGTCCCACCGTATTATCCACCAACACATCAATGTGAGGTAATGGAAAATCATCCTTAGGGCTTACTTTGTTAAGAACTTTGAAGTCTACACACATTTGTACCTTTTCGTCTTTCTTCGGTACTAGTACAATATTGACCAACCATTGGGGGTACTTTACCACTTGTAGGAACCCCGCATTCCATTACTTCACAACTTCTTCTCTGATCTTCTCACTCCATCCTAGCCGCATTCTTCAGAGCTTCTACTTTACCGGCTTTGCCCCAGGGTAAGTCGGCAATCGATGCTGCACAGTGTTGGGGTCGATACCAAGCATATCCTCGTAAGGCCAAGCATAGACCTCGATGAATTCCTTCAGAAGATTACTCATCCATTCTACTTCTTTGTCATCAAGGGTAGTGCCAATTTTTACCTCTCGAAGGCAATGGTCAGTTCCTAGATTAATAACCCGAGTATCCTCACGGATGGGTTGGGTCCAAAAATCAAAGGTCAAAAATCAAGAATCAATTATTCATGTCTTTTATAGGGTTGAAAGAACAGCGAATTTCTTTCCTATAATTGACAGTACCAGATAGCCCAGACACCTAATTTTGTCACCCTCCCTGGGCTACGATGAAATGTGGATATTGGACGCAACTTCTAGCTTCCAATCAACAAAGGTGATGATTGACTAAGAAAACCTGAAAACATCCCCTACATGAGAACCCCAAAAATCCCACGCGCGAGAAAAGATGGTCCAATTTTGACTTTTTATATACAAAAGAATCTGGTCAAGATGACGTATGGATGGATAGTACTTAGAAATACAATTCTGACGATATATGGTACATCAAAATTGGACCGTCGGATCTCCCACAATCGTCCACAAAAAATCACATTTTCCCGTGCCCATGCTGTGCGCACTGGCCAGCCTGCTGGAAACATTCCCCACCTACCCAAATATCCCAAAATTCTCCACCTACCCAAAAAACCACGTGAAAGGGAAGAGGGTCCAATTTTGACTTTTTATATATGAAGGAATCCGCTCATGATGACCATATATATATGGTATGTCAAAATCAGACCATCGGATCTCCCGCAATCATCCCTGAAAAATCACATTTTCCCATGCACATGCCACGTATGCTGGTCAACTTCCTGGAAACCCCCAAATTCCCCACCAACCTAAATACACCAAAATTCCCCACCTACCCAAAAATCCCACGTGGGAGAAAAGAGGTTCCAAATTTGACTTTTTATATGTGAAAGAATCCAGTCATGATGACAGTATGGATGGATAGTACTCAAATATACGATTCCGATGATATATGGTATGTCAAAATCAGACCGTCGGATCTCCCATAATTAACCTCGAAAAATCACATTTTCTATGCACATGCTGCACGCGCTGGTCATCAGGCCAACTTGCATGCACCCCGCGCAATCTCCCGCTACACATCATGCACCACAGCCTGCACACCCATATGTTGTGGCCTGCTTACAGCGTGAGCCCCCGCTGCACACCGCATGGACCTCTGCTGCACACTGCACATGCACCCTGCCACACACCCCGTGTGCCCCCGCTGCACACCATGCACCACGACTTGCACACCCATGCGTTGCGGCCTACACACCCAGGCACTACGGCTTGCTCACCTATGCTCAGCTGCCTGCACACCCATACACGTTGCCTGCCAGCCCTGTGCACCCATGCCAATCATGCCCCATGCACCCCTTTCTAAACTTGTGTGCCGCCGTCAATGGCCAGATTTGCGTTCCACTAGCCTAGTGGGTGAAGAGATTTTCTCTTCACCCGCTTGTGCGTTTTACGCTACTTGCTAGCAGACCCTACACCGTAACCTCCCATTGGCCCAAAAAAGGAATCTTTTTACCCTATTGGCCCAAAAAAATTACCTTTTCCCCTATTGGCTTAAGAAATTCTCTCCCCTCCCAGTAGTCTAAAAAACCACTTTGTCCCCATTGGTGAAGAAATTCTCTCTCCTGCCAATTGGTCTGAAAATCCTATATACACCCCCCTCCTTTGGATTTTACACACTAACATCACAACCCCACAACCACCCATAGAGAGAGAAGCTCTGCCCTCTCTCCTCCTCCCCTCCCTCTTTGAGTTTCTTCAGGTCTTCAGAGTGATCTTTGTCAAGATCCGAAATCCAGTGTTCTTTGGGACTTTGAAGATTTTCAATCCAAGTTTTTAGTTCAATCCAGTTTTTAGTTTAATCCAGTTTTTGCCAAAATAGTATTTTTTTTAGCTTCCCTCCTTTGAGTGTTCTTGTTGTTAGGGATATGCCCACACTTCTATAGTTGGTTTTGATGATAACAAACATATGAAGGTATGTCACAATTTTCCTTTAAGTATTGTTTTATAGAGACTTCATATCAAAGAACGAATTTGCTGAATGAAAGGAAGAAATGAAGATTGAAGTCATCAAATGAAGAGTATCAACAAGTTGGCATTAATGCTTGAAGAAGATATCATAAGAATTTAAGCTTCAAGATGTCAAGACATGAAGCTTAAAGGCATGGAAGTGCAAACAAGAAGAAAAGAAGATAAAGTGCCAAAGAGTGGAAGGTTCAAGTGAAGAAGAAGACCACTAGGATAGATTGTTCATTTTTAATGTAATTTGTAACTTCCACATATATATATATATATGCACTCACCACATGCATGTGCATTGCATCATACTAGAATGACCATAGAGCATACCTTGACCAAGTATGGAGAGTCTCTAAGTGGTGAGGAACAAATTAGGAAAAATGTGTTCTAGTGAAATTCTGTGAAAACCACATTAACCTGACTTAAGGGTTTTTGGATAATCTTAGAGTCAGTATTAGGAGATGAAACCTTCATAGAAGTTGTAGAAAATCGAGTCACAATTTCAACGCAACTAATTTTAGTCATTCCAAGGTCGGACCAAAAAGTTATGATCAAAACACTGACGACTGATCAGTATGACAGCATTCTGTCAAAACAGTCTGTCATGTTGGCGGTCAACCAGCTGAAAGCCCCGGTAGACCGGAACTGTCCGAGACCATAGACGGTCGATCAGTAAACAGTCCCGATCAACCGGTGACTACCTGGAAGTGCCCCAACAACTATATTTTGCCTCAACGGCTCTTAACGGTCGACCGGCTACCGATGGCGATCAACCGGTGGATCCAGAATATGACCGTTTAAGTGAGATTTACTGCCTAAAATGCTCTCCTAAGATCACCTATAAATACCTCTAATGCTACTCATTAATTAACAATCAATCCCAACTTTAGAGAAGCGTTATTTGAGCATTAGAAGTGAGAATTGGTCTACACCATCTCTTGAGTCCAAGTTCTTCATTTTACATTCAAGAGCAACTCAAGACCATCTACAAGTCTTCATCTACATCTTGACATTTACATTTCAAGCATCAAGAAGACTTCAAAAGGTGCATTCATTCTATCATCATTGCATATTTCATTTGCACCACACCAGAGGTAATTCTCTTTTATTCCACTTCTCCATTTTCTATTTTACATTAAGTCTAGACTGTACTTAGGCTTGTGTAAGGACCCTCTCATCTTTAAGAGATTGTAAGGATCCTTTTATCCTTAAAAGAGTGTAAGGTGCCTCTCTACCTTAAAGGAGATTGTTAGGTGCCTCTCTACCTGCAAAGGAGATTGTAAAGGTGCATCTCTGCCTATAAAGGAGATTTGTAAGGATACTCTTATCCGTGAAAAAGATTGTAAATGTTTTCTTTCCTACCTATCATACTGAAAGGGAGAACTAGTGGAATACCTTACAAGAGGATCCTTGTAGGGATTGGATTAGACTCGGATTGAGTCGAACCACTATAAATCTTGTGTTGTGTGATTGTGCCTATTTTATTTATTCAGCATCGTTTTTAACTTGCAATCACACTTGGGACCTATACATCGAAAAGAGTTAATTTCCACTAGTATAACCTATTCACCCCCCTCTAGGTTATTTCACTTGGTTTCTACCAAAAGTAGAAATCCCTCCACCCTTAAGGTTCTTCGGGTCTACGAAGAGATCTTTGTCAAGATCCGGAGTTCTGTTCGGATCTTCAAAGTGTTCTTTGGGGCTTTGGGGATCTTCAATCCATTTTGAGGGTCAATATTTTTCTTTCCAAAAATAGTTGTTCCTAGCGGAAGCTCTACCTAAGTGCCCTTGGAATCTTTCCAAAAATAGCCATTCCCAGCGGAAGCACTGCCAGAGTGCCACCTTAGCCTAGCCCTCCTATAGCCTATTCCTAGCAAAAGCTCTGCCCGACTGCCCTTGGAATCTTTCCAAAAATAGCCATTCCCAGTGGAAGCTCTGTTAGAGTGCCACCTTAGCCTAGCCCTCCCATAGCTTATCCCCAGCGGAAGCTCTGTCAGAGTGCCACTTCATCCTAAGCCCAAAAATAGCCTTCCCTAGCCAAAGCCTTGTCCGAATCCAAATTAGAAATAGCCTTCCCTAATCGAAGCTCTGTCCGAATTCAAATCCAAAAGTAACCATTCCTAGCTAAAACTCTGTCCAAATATCATCACATTCAACATCTCTCAAGAAAGGAAGTTGGAGCTCAAGACCATCTTCCCCTGAGCCAAGAGAATTCGAAAGACAGTTTGAGCTGGTACTAATCAAGGGCCCACCCCTCTTGACCAGAAACAGGGGTCAAGCTCAGGTATAATTTCTTACCCAAATTAGCATAGTGTAGACTTTATATTGACCTTGTTTTAGTGTATATAATCATTTAAATTTATTCAATGTACGTATGTGTGATAACTTAACTATGCATGCAGAATAGGAATAATTGTGGAAAATGTTCATTCTTAAGCATTTAGTAGGAAGACTGGTTGAACCGGGCAGATTGGGTGCCTAACACCTTCCTAATTATGTATCTAACACTTATCCTAAATCTTTGGACTAGACCAACTTTTGGGCCCTTTTTTAGGAATTGAGCCCACCCCCAGGTCCTAGGCCCATAATCCTAGGTGGTGACTCCAAACCCCTTTTGCATGATCCCGATCCCCATATTAGACCATCATCAAATCCCCGTCTCAAATGAAAAACTTTACACTCTTGCGAAATAGGTCTCCATGTATCTTTGAGCGGTGGTACGGTGGTGAGGGGCCAGCAAGAAAAGCACACATAACACAGGCTTCCCTCATGAAAGAGAAAGATAGGATAGAGGATGGGATGCAAGTCCTTTTCCCCCCTAAGGGAAGAGAGATATCTTATCTCCGGCTGCTACCCTCACAGATGTATAGATTTGGGTTTAGCCAATTTAATCTTAAGGATGGGTCAATTTGAAGCCTAAACCCTATCTTCGACTCAATATGCATGAACATAACCATGGACTAAGAAACTAAACCCAAATCTAGGTCTTGATGTACAACACAACCCTTGGCAGAATCGGAGGATTCTGAAGAAAAGAGGGAACCGATAGGTTTGATCAGCCAGCCAACCTGCTGGTTGGGGTTTTAGAGCTCTAAATGGCTGCCGGTTGGGTCTAGGTGCACCCTATACAAGGATGGGGCCAGTTGAAACATGTTTAGTGAAATTTAGCCTTATACAGATGACTGTGGTAGGGGTTCCAAAGACTAAACCTGACACCAAATTGGCTGAGAGGACTCTACCATAGTTAGGGAATGTACATAGGGAGTGTAAGACCATACTCCTTTACAGAGAATAGTACAATGAGGAAGAAGATTGTATAGGGAATTAACCCAGTCAGCTGAGGCCTGTGATAACCCACACTTTTCCTCTAATGGGTGTCTCATGACCTCTGTACTATGTGGCTTGGTCTGTTTAGATAAATAGGAAACCCGAGATTGTGCAGATCAGGTTAGTAACCTACATAGGGGTTAAGGAGCCAAGTTGGTTAAGTAGGTAAGTTGTTGGGAGAAATGCTGGTCAGGAATCAGTGCCTCCATCCGACTGTTGGTTTAGATTCCGGTAAGGGAATTTAATAGGAGTTTAGATGTTGGGTTGTCCTTGGACAGTGAATACTAAAAGTGACTTAAAATATTAATTGTTTAATTAGGCACCTAAGGTACTCGGCAATGACATGCGTGGACGGGAACTCAACGAAAAGGCATCAGATTCGGGTATTAAAGTGAGTGGGTGATTGTTTTATTATGCAAAGTGTTTTTATATTTTCATGTTTTCTATCTGCTTATGTGGAATATGATGATTACTATATCTTGAAAGGGCACAGCATGGTACAATGTATTGAACGCATGATTGTTCGATAACAAGGGATACCGATGATGGTGTGGGATTTTGAGACCATGACTGTCAGGGGTTTACTATTTAAGGGTTGGCTGGGGACCGAGGCTCTAATTGGGACCACTGTAGTTAAAATGAGTTTAAAGCGCGGTTATGTTTTTTGGCCATTTAAAATGCTTTTTCCCGTATGCTATTATACAATACGAAAAAAATGGAAACGGCAAAAGAATCCGTTTTAAACGCGTATCTGTTTTTTAAGGGTAAAATAGGAATTTTATTAAAAAAATTAATTAATTAAAAAAAAGCTATCAGTAAAAGTAAAGAGTGAAGACAATATGGTACTTGGTTTTTGGTTTTTAACTTCCATACTATCTATAGGAAAAAAATTTCATCTTCTTATAGCCCACTGAGTAAGGAGAAGCTCAAGCTAGCAACATCTCATTTTCTTGTAGCCCATTGGGCTATTTTATCTTGGGACTCCCAGAGCTTTTGGAACATTAGATGTATGTATACAGGTAATAATCTCTCAAATTGCATGAGTATACTACCGTTTTTTGGTTTCATTTTTTTGAAAACTATATGTTTAATACTCATACCGTTTGTTTTCGTCCGTTTGCCTTTCCCTTTTTTTTGACCTTTTTTTTACGGTACCGTTCATTGTTTTTATCTACTTAAAACCCGTGCTGTACATTTCTATTTTTTTGCAGTTCCCATTTTAACTAACAATGATTGGGACTGGCTGACTCCTGCTTGCAACTAGCTTGTATCTCTGAGGCCCAACATATAGGGTAGGAGATACCACCTACGTTGCTTATAGCACCTATACCCACATATTGAGACCTAGTAACTAGAATGGATATGATTAATAAAATGGATCATGTGATTGTGCACTTGTGGATATTATTATGAGTATGTGTTCACATCATGATATTGTGTGTGCTTGTATGCTCACCCCTCACAGTGCTTGTGAAGCTCACCCCTCATGGATTTTTGTTTTTAGATAGTGGAACCTGAGCTAGAGTGGATCGAGACTTGACAATGGTTGTGAGGTTGTGTCAGTGAGACATGTGGTGGAGTACTAAGATTTCCTTTGTTTTGAGGTTTTATTATTATGCTTGTAAGATGTGATTATATTATGATAATTATGAGTTATAATTCAATTGTGCCTATAATTATTATTTATTATTTAGATTTGATCACCATTTGTTATGTAAAATATAAATGCTCCCTTATATGTGTACTTTGATTTGGAAGAAGATTTTGTACTTGTGTAAGTTCATCTCTACATTAGATCATGGTGGTTCAGGCTGACTGATACGGTAAGGTATCCAGTGCCGCATACCTTGGCCTAATTTGAGGCAAGGTGTGACATTACTATGATGTGCTTTACTACCAGCTGTAGACACCCAATTTTGTCACCCTCCTCCGACTATGATGACTTATGGATTATGGACGTGACCTCTTGCTTCCAATTAATAGAGATGATGGTTGACTGAGGTAACCCAACCCATGAACATTTCATACCCACCCAAGAATCTCAAAAATCTTGTGTGGAAGAAAAGAAGGGTCCAATTATGACATTTTATATATGAAGAAATCTGGTCAGAAATGACCATATGGATGGATAGTACTTGAAATCACGATTCCAATGATATATGGTACATTAAAATTGGACTGTCGGATCTCCCATAATCATCCCCAGAAAATCATACCTAGCACGCATGCCTCTGCTACCTTTCGCACACCCAGCTGCCTTGTATGCACCCCACTACCTCTCGCACGCCCTGCAGCCCCGCGCACCCTAGTTGCCTTACAAGCCCCTACTGCCCTATGTGCCCCTGCTGCCTCCCCGCACCCCTGTTGCCCTGCGTGCCCCTGCTACTCTATGTTGCCTCCTGCACACCTCCACTCACCCCTGCTACCTCACTCGTGCCCCTGCTGCCCCGCACCTCTCGGTGCTCCCCGCATGCCCCTATGGCCCTGTGCTTCCCTAATGCCTCAAGCATGCCCCTGCTGCCCCGAGCACCCTCGCATACCCCTAAGCCTCAAGCGTGCTCGCTGGCCCATGTGCCCTATTGCCTTGTGTGCCCAAACTACCTTGTACGCATGCTCGTTGCCTTACGCATTCCCCGCTGCCCTACACACCCCCTATCCCTTGTGCCTCCCCTTGCCTTGCACACCCTTGCCTAGCCCCAATGTTTTCGCTAGAACCTTCAATCTGATGACCAATTTGGTGAAGAGATTCCCTCTTGACCCACTCGGACACTCTACACTGCCCCGCTAGTGTACTCTACACCGTAATCTCCCATTGGCCCAAGAAAGGCATCTTTTCACTTCATTGGCCTAAGAAATTACTCTTCACTCCATTGGCCCAAAATCTCACTTTGTTACCCCATTGGCCCAACATCTCACTTTGTTACCCCATTGGTAAAAAAAATCACTTTTTCTCCTCATTGGCTAAGGAAATTCCTCTTTCCTCCCTATTGGTCTAAGAATTCCATAAATACCCCCTTCCCTTTGGTTTTTGACACTCAAGCCTCCTAGTGAGCACCCTCTGTAGAGAAGCTCTGCCCTCTCTCCTACCCTCCCCCTTGAGGTTCTTCAAGTCTTCGGAGAGATCTTTATAAGATCCGAAGTGTTCTTCGGATCTTTGAAATGTTCTTCAGGCCTTAGAAGTTCTTCAACCATTTAGGTTTCAGCCAATTCCTGGTGGAAGCCATGCCAGAGTGCCACCTTAGCTTAGCCCTCCCATATCCTATCCCCAGCGGAAGCTCTACCGTAGTGCCACCTCAGCCAAAATCTGGAAGTAGCCCATTCACAGTGGAAGCTCTACCGGAGTGCCACCTTAGCCAAAATCCAAAAGTAACCAGAACATTGTTCGAACATTACCACAGTCAACATCTCTCAAAAAAAGAAGTTGGAGGTTAGGTACTGATCCTTTAATGCACCTCAAGGGTACTTGGCCAAGGGTGTAGCTCCCTACCCCATTCTACATGACTTCACACGAGGGGATGGTAAGGACCATTATGGGGTTGGTGGAACCATGAGTGAACGTGTGTGAGGTGTAGTGTAGGGTAACCATTATTCGATTTTATAATACCGTAAAGTGCCTAGACCTCCCCAAGGGTGCTGGCACAATTATGGACATCCTCACCGTTTGATGACGCATTCGATCTCAGAATGTCAAAAAGTGCGCGGGCCTCCCTAAGGGTGCTAGCACAATTAAAACATCCTCCCCATTTGATAATACCTTCCACTCTTGTACAGGAAGTGGCTATCATTTTCTCTCAGAGTACTCTCTATATCATACACTGACCTCCCTGAGGGTGCAGGCATGATAGGGAGTCCCTCACCAAATGATTTCACTTCGAGTATGATGCATGAGGCAGTTAGTGAATACAATTTACAAACATGGAGTTAGCCAAACATATTTTTAAACAGAGGTGGTGGAAAATGTTCTTGCATTTAAAGGTAGCATCTAGTATCGGAAGCTTGACGAGTCCCTAGTGGAGTCACCACTATGAGGGTAGTGGGCCTAGGATCTGGATCTCTCATCCCCCGTCCAGGGGAAGGTGTCTCCATTAGATTCAGGCCTTCTCTCCTCTCTCTTGATATCCTTTGGGGTGGATAAGGAAAGTGTTGTGTGTGTGCTTCTACGGGCCCTGCGCCACTGTATTGCTGCTTGAAAATACATGGAGGCCTATTTTGCAGGTGTATCGGGTTCATCATAAAGATGGGGTTTAATGATAGTCTAATATAAAGGATTGGGATCATACAAAAAGGGTATGGAGTCGCCACCTATGATTGTGGGCCTAGGATCGGGCCCGAAAGTTGGTATGGTCTAGAGATTTAGGGTAAGAGTCTGTAGAATTGAGAAGGTGTTAGACACCCAATCTACCCGGTTTAACCGGTCTTCCTATTAGATGCTTAAGAGCGAACATTTTCCACAATTATTCCTATTCTGCATACATGGCTAAATTATCAAGCATAAGTACATGAAATAAAAACAACTATTTATGTACACTAAAACAAGGTTAATTAGATATCTACATTATGCTAAAATGAGGGGAGAGATTATACCTGAATTTGACTCCTGTTTTGGGTCAAGAGGGGTGGGCCCCTAATTAATACTGATTATTCTCATGGATACTCCCGGCTAGGGCGAAGATGGTCTTGAACTCCAACTTTCGATTTCAGGAGATGCTGATTGTGGTAATCTGCGGACGGAGGTCCAGCTTAGGATTGGTTACTTTTGGGTTGTTGACTTCCGTAGAGCTTCTGATAGGTATGAGCTACTTCCGTGTTTTGATGAGCTGACACTTCAGTAGAGCTTCTACTAGGGATGAGCTACTTCCAAAAAAGTTAGGTTGGTACTTCGGTAGAGCTTCCGCTAGGGATGAGCTACTTCCGAAAAAGTTGGGTCAGGATTTCGACCTAGCTTCCACTAGGGTTGGCTACTTCTAGAAAAATATTCTGGTGGCACTCCAGCAGAGCTTCTACTAGGAATGAGCTATGAGAGGGTTAGGCTGAGGTGGCACTCCGACAGAGCTTCAGCTGGGAATGGCTATTTTTGGAAAGATTCTAGGGGCACTTAGGCCTAACTTCTGCTGGAAATGGCTATTTTTGGCAAAAAATAGATTGACCTAAAAATGGATTGAAGATCCCCAAAGCCCTGAAGAACACTTTGAAGATCCGAAAAGAACTCTGGATCTTGACAAATATCTCTTCATAGACCCGAAGAACCTCAAGGGGGAGGGATTGACTTTTGGGAATGTCGGGAAATTTTTTTTTCAAAAACTGGGATTTTATCAGAAAATCTGACTGTCAAGAATATTTTCTGGGAAAATATTGAAACGTCAAAAAATCTACGAAAGTGTCAGAAAAATTCTACGGGAGTGCCGAAAAGGATCTTCCTCCAAAAATGGGATTCTAACAGAAAACCCAACTGTCAGTGGGATTTTCTGGGAAAACACGAGTGTCAGGAAAATATATTTTTGTTCAAAAATCCATATTTTGGATAAAAACCAGGGGAAAATCTATTGGGGAAAAATCTAGGCACTGGGCAGGTTTGCCTAGGGCTGTGCGACCCTGGGTAGCCCTTTGCGACTCTGCACCGATCGGTGCTGGATTGGGCTGATCGTGTTTGATTGGGGTTCAATTGGGGTTGGTCAAGATTTAAACAGGGTTGGTTTAGACTGATTAGGGTTGATTAGGGTTGGGCTGTGTACAGGTGTAGGGTTGCATCCAAGGGTGACGCCCATGTGCGTACATGAGAATGTGCACGCATGGACGAGGTTATGTGGGTATGTGCACAGGTGTGCACATGCTTGCACGGGGTGTGCATGTGCGTGTCGGGCCACTTTTAGGAATGATTATAGGAGATCTATAAGTTTTATTTTGAAGCACCATATATCGTTGGAATCATATTTTCGAGTACTATCCATTCTTATGGTCACTTTCGATAGGATTCCTTTGTATATAAAAAGTCAAAATTGGACCCTCTTTCTTCCCATATTGGGTTTTTAGGGTTTTCGGGTGAGTTGGGGGCTATCAGGGTGAGACTACCACAGTCAATTGCTTGTCATCAATTGGAAGTGAAGATTTGCATTCATCATCCAAGTATTGCCATTGCCAGGGGAGGGTGACAAAATTGGGTTTCTACAGAATGCCCCTCTTTGGCCGAGGCCTGTGCCAATAGCCAAAGGTCAAAGAAAAGAACGACCACATCTTGTTACCCAGAGCATGTACTGCCATCGTCTTACTCAACAATGATAGAGTTGAGAATGCATCAATTAATATTTTCTAACTATTCATAGTTTAGAATGATATCTGATTTGTCGATCTTGGATTACCATTTGTAGGGATTCGCATCATTCCCACAAACAAATAAAATCATTACATATAGGGATTCGCACCATTCCTATAGAAAGTGTTGTTATTGAGCCATCATCACAAGGATTCACATTGTTCTTGAAAAAGATGTTAGCACTTGAAATTGATCTAGTTTGGACAATGCCATCCCAAAAATGTTGTTTGCAGAGGTTTGAACCCTCTCTACAGAAGGGATTTAGAAAATTCACCTTAGTTTCCTTTGACCGGGCTTCCATATACCGGTCTCGGGGGATTTAGTCTCCAGGTTGGGTCTTTCGAGCCAGTCTAGGCTATCTGGCCTCCAGGTTGAGTCTTTCGAAACAATCTGGGCTATATGGTCTCCAAGCTAAGTCTTCGAAACAACCTGGGCTCTCTGATCTCCAGGTTGAGTCTTTGGAAGCAATCTGGGCTGTCTGGATCTTAGATTGGATGTATAATGAAACTAGACTCCTTTGGACCGATGCAAATGGTTGCGGGTCACTATGGCCAATCAAACAAGGTTGGCCTGGTTGGGGCCGGTGTAATGATGATTTGGCCACTTGGGGCCGATGCAAGAGATTTGGCCACTTGGGGCTGATGTAATAATGCTTACCATGGATTGCTCCAAAATGGTACAAAAGAGGATGTTAATCTTTAGCGATCCTTTCCCTTCAAGACATAGATACAGTGCTTTCTTTTTGGATTTTTCCTTTCCCTCCCCATGTTTGTTCATTTTTTTATCTTTTCTTTATCTTCTCTTCATGTACTTTGACATTTTTGTAATGAAGAATTTCTTAATTTTAAGAAACTTTTCTGCATTTTGGTTATTTAGACATGATTAATTCCACAACTCTAGCATCCATCAGTGCAATTAGGAATGTGAAAATTCAAATGCCACCATACTTTACTACCAAGTGAAAGCAAATGGATTATATGAATACAATTCTCCTACTAAAGGGAGGAAATATGAGCTACAATGTGAGGATACAATTCTTGGGGTGGATGAAAATCCACCAATTCTTTCAGAGTTGGACATATCTCAACGGTTCTAAACCGAAATACATGGAGATTAGCGTCCCAATGTTGAGGTGCTTGTTTGAGTAAGCCATGGTGCAATTCCATACATCTGATCTGGTCGAGTACAGACAAATTCACTAATTTCAGTAGGTTTGGCGCAAAGATGCCAATGTTCAACGTCCACTTCCTCAGTGTCTCATTTAGAGAGTTCATGACCTTTCCTAAAACCAAAGCAAGCAAAGAAGAGATGTGATGACATCCTTTAACTATTGACACAACCAAACTTTTACCACTGTACATCAAAGTCTTGACTAATCAAGGGTGGGAAATGAACCGGCCTTGATTACTAGTGCCAGGTGGCAACCTTTTGGGGAGAGATAAAACTCTGGATAGGTATCAGGAGGACCAATGGGGAATGGCAGATTCCTAATGGCCATACATGCTGAATGGTGATTCTTAGGGAAAATGAAAATCTAGATGAGATGTGATGTACCATAGGGGAATGACAGATTCCTAATGGCCATGTATGCCAAATGGCAATTCTTATAGGACACAAGCTATAATGATCTTTTAGTTACCTTCATTATTAATCTGGAAACCAATTTTTTGCCTTGAGAAGGTTAAGACTGCACTTGCACATGTCAAGTTGTCTACGTATCCTTTGGGGGGAATCAGGTCTAGCGTAGTTCAGTTTATTCACCTGATTAAACATACTATCTCTTGAGTTGATCGATGTTGACCAATCTTGGTATTTCTTCACCATTGTGGTCAGTGACCTTCACTGCTTTACCGGGTAGAATCTCTTTGATAGTAAACGGGCCACTCCAATTAGGCCAAAACTTTCCTCTAGGGTCATGAACTAGGGTTCTTTGTTTATGATGAACAAGCTCGCCCTCTTCTATGTGCCGGGGCTTCACTTTCTTATTGAAATCCCTTGCTATTCTTAGCTGATACTTTCTTAGATTGTCCATGGCCTTTATACGCCTTTCATCAAGAAAGTTGAGTTCATCATGCCTAGCCTTTACCAGTTCTCCTTCTGGTAGCTAACTATCCAAAAGTGTCCTTAGGGATGGTACTAGGATATCTATTGGCAACATTGCTTCGACCCCGTATACCAAGGAGAATGGAGTTGCCATAATCGAGGACCGCACAAAAGTCCGATATGCCCATAATGCAAGTGGTAAATTGTTTGCCCAATCGTTGTGTGTTTCAGCCATCTTCTGGAGAATGACCTTGATGTTCTTATTGGCTACTTCTACTACCCCATTGATCTGTGGCCTGTAGGTGGTAGAGCAATGCCTCTTGATGCCAAACTTTGTGCAAATCTTATCAATCTTGCCCCAGAAATGGGATCCTTGATCTGATATCAACTCTTATGGTACTCCATACCTGCTAATGATGTTTTCTTGAATGAACTTTACTACCTTGGTTGAAGTGAGCACTGCATATGATTAGGATTCTACCCACTTGGTGAAGTAATCAATGGCCACCAAGATGAACTCATGCCAGTTAGATGCTTTGGGGTTGATCTTCCCTATGATGTCGATGCCCCAAGTGGAGAACGGCTAGGGGGAGCTAAGTGAGTGCAGTTCCATTGGTGGGATATGTATGATGTTGGCAATCATCTGGTACTTGTGGAATTTCTTAACATAGCTGACACAATCTGCTTCCATTGTATTCCAATATTATCCCAATCTGAAGATCTTCTTGGCTAAAATTTTGGTATTCATATGGGGTCTGCAAAGGCCTTGATGAATTTCTTTTATGATTGTTTGAGCTTGCTCTTCATCTACACAAATAGTTGTATCCCATCAAAGGATCTTTTGTATAACAAATCTCCTTGGAGAATAAACTGGGTAGCATATCTCCTCAGGAAATTCTTTTCCCTGTCAGTGGCTTCAACTGGATACTTCCTTTCTCCGATGAAGTCCACAATGTGAGAAAACCAAGATCGGCCATCCATGGTGAGAGAATTCACCGTATTCTGGTAGATGGGCTTGCTTCTTTGTTCCACTAAGAATGGTCAAATTTTGGTCATCGGATTGCATTCTACCATTGAAGGTAGGGTTCCAAGGGCATCAGCAAACCAGTTGTTATCACTCTGGAAGTATTCAAATGAGATCTTCTGAAAATGTCCAATCACCTCTTCCAAATGTTCTTGGTACAGCTTCAGCTTTTCATTTTTGGTCCTCCACTTTCCTTATGCTGACATATGACAATGGCTGAGTCCCCATACACCTTGGATATTTTTACTCCAATGGTTAGGGCTATCTCTAGTCCCAAGGCACAAGCTTCATACTCAGCAATGTTGTTGGTACAAGGGAAATCAAGATAGAGTGATGAAGGCAAGTAAAGGCCATCTGGTGTGATAAGAAAAATTCCTGCACCACACCCCTTTTAATTGGCTGCTCCATCAAAGAATAATTTCCATTCATTGGGTGCGTTTTCTTCTTCAATTGTTGAAATCTCTTCATGTAGAAAGCATCGTCTAAGGCTCTTCCATCTTTTATTGGGTAGGTAGCCAAATGATCGGCTATAGTCTGCCCCTTGATAGCTTTCTAAGTGACATAAGTGATGTCAAATTCTGATAACAATAGTAGCCATCAAGCCATTCTTCTTGTGAGAGATAGTTTCTCGAAGAGGAATTTGATTGGATCCATCCTTGAGATCAATCATACCAGATATGCTATTATGTAGTGTCGCAACCTCTTGGTGGCCCAAATTAATGCAACACAGGTTCTCTCAAGAGATGTGTACCGTGTCTCATATTCCAAGAATTTCTTGCTAAGGTAGTATATGACATGCTCTGCCCCTTCTCTGCTTCTTTCTGAGCTAGCAAAGAGCTCATGGAAAATTTTCCAACTGATAAGTATAGGAAGAGCAGTTCTCCTTCCACTGGTGGTGTCAACACTGGCTGGTTCATAAGATATTCCTTTATTTTGTCAAAAGCTTGTTGGCATTGATCATTCCATTTTGTGGGATGATTCTTCTTTAGTAACTTGAAGATCAGCTCACAGGTCATAGTCAGCTGGGCTATGAACCTACTGACATACTGGATGTGACCCAAGAATCCTCGTATCTGCTTCTCCCTGCAAGGTATGGGCATTTCTTGGATTACCTTGATCTTGATGGGGTTAACCTCGATGCCTCTTTCTCTCACCAAGAAACCCAATAACTTTCCTGCTATTGCCTCGAACACACTTGTGGGGGTTCAACCTCAGTTGATACTTCTTGATCCTTTCGAAGAAACGTCTCAATGCGGGAATGTGCCCCGGTCGATCTCTCGACTTCACAATCATATCATCCACATAAACCTCCACATCCTTGTGTATCATGTCATGTAGGATAGTTGTAGCTGCTCTTTGATAAGTTTCCCCGGCATTCTTCAATCTGAAGGGCATAACCTTATAACAATAAGTACCCTTTGGAGTAGTGAAGGTTGTCTTTTCATGATCCTCTGGGTGCATACTCACTTGATTGTATCCTAAGAATCCATCCATAAATGATAGCAACGCATGCCCTGTGGTGCTGTTGACCAATACATCAATATGAGGTAATGGGAATTCATCTTTCGGGCTCACTTTATTGAGGTCTCGAAAATCCACACACATACGTACCCTTCAATCTTTCTTCGGAATTGATACGATGTTGGCCAACCATCAGGGGTACTTCACCACTTGTAAGAGCCCAGCATTCCACTGCTTTATAACTTCTTCTCTAATCTTCTCACTCCATTCAGGATGCATCCTTCTAAGCTTCTGCTTGATGGGCCTTGCCCCAGGGTAAGTCGGCAAACGATGCTGTACAATGTTGGGGTCGATTCCAGTCATATCTTCATACGACCAAGAAAAGACTTTTGTAAATTCCTTCAAGAGGCTGATCATCTATTCTGCTTCTTCATCTTCTAGGGTGCTATAAATTTTTACCTCTCGAGGGCATTGGTCGGTTCCCAAGTTAATAACCTGGGTATCCTCATGGATAGGTTGGGCTTTCTTTGGTTTACATTGTTTTATTAAGTTTTGATATTCATTAAGATCATCATCGAAAAAAGGAGGCAAGTTATACTCAAAATAGGAAATTTCATTCATGAATGAAGGAGTACCAGACCCAACATACATAGACTCTTGACTTTCCTCTACAAGAACAGTAGACTCATAAATAAAAGACCCAATGAGAGAATTGTAAATATAAGGTTCATCGATAAACTCGATGACTGACTTGATGCTAGTGGTACTTTGGCTGGTTGACTCAATAGCATGGGTGAACTTAAAGTTCTCTCCAATGCTCATCTAGTTCAGGAGTGGTTCAGTAGACTGGTGAATGAGTAAGTGAGGCAAAGGGCCATCTTCTTTCCCTCCAAGCTAATTACTACTATCTCCGTCGCCGTGGTGTACTTGCTTTGCTACTTCATTGGGCTATACTGCATTTGTCTGATCTCATAATCTCTGAAGCCAAATTTGCTAAGAGGCGAGTGGTGGTCGAGATTGCTCAAACCCTTCTCGATGTAATCCAACTTTATAAGCCTGTTGAGTGAGGCCATCTGTGCTCCTTGGTCACACCTCTGACCACTTTCATGGGCCTTCCCTTTGCAATTGGTTCTAGCACAGTACATACAAACCATCATTCTTTGGTCTCTTCTCTATTTAGCATAGATGCTTCTTCCTCTAAATGGCCTCGGCTTGAGATTGTGGAGCTCTTAAGCTTGAGGTTCTTACAAGAGAGTACAAATGTGTACTTTCAAATCAGTGGGAAGAGGTAGTCTCCAGGTGAGTCTTATCTTCTTCTCCCACTCCTTCTTCAGAAGAATTCGAGGGCTTGGTGGCTCCTTTGATTGGATCAAAGCTGTGGGATTGCTACCGGAAGATCTTTTTTCAATCATTGCAACTTCAATTATCCTAGTAATGCAGCTTTCTTGATCATTTCCCTTAACTTGTGGTTGTTCCACCTCATGAGTTACCCAGTCGAACTCATCTTGGAAGAACACTTCAAACCCCGGTTGCATTTTGGCGGTGGTTTCATTGAACCATGGCTCAACATTCCCACAGAACTGGAAATCCTCTCCTTCCTTCACAAAATACCCATTAAGAGTAGCGTAGTATGTGATAGATATTTTTTTTGTCATCTTCAATATTTTGTTTTTTCCCTTTCTTGGATGAATATACCCTAGTCCATTCTTACCCATGTTGACAATGGGAATGGGCATCTTGGATACACCTTGTGCGTATTTCTTAATCTATGCCGGGGAAGTATTACATGTTTTTCATCATCCGGCCCACTAGAGGGCTCAAAGTTGCTTCATATTCAACTGGGATGCTTTCTTCGACTGCCCCTTTTGCGAGCACCATGCAAGTCCCCTCTATTTCAAATCCATTGAGGTAGACTTCATCTGTTTGCTCTTCCCCTTTCTCTATGTTAGCCAACGTATTGGCCACTTCAGGGTCTCCTGAGACAATGATCACTTTCCCTTCATGTAGGAATTTTACCTTCTGATGGAGACTAGATGATACTGCTTTGGCATGATGTAGCCATGGCCTCCCTAGAAGTATGTTGAAGGAAGCCGGTATATCAATCACTTGGAAGTCTACATCAAACTTCACTGGGCCAACTACCACAGCCAAGGTGATTACTTCCAGAATTTCCCTCTTTGTGTTATCATAGGCTCTGATGGTTTGACTTGATGCCTTCATCTTCTCGACATTGACGCCAATGCTATTGTCCGACTCATTATCAATAAGCACCTGAGGAACAATCTTGTCTAGACAATCCACATGATGTACAAAGCTTTGTTGGAAGAACCCCCTTTGGGAATTTCAGAGTCTGAGAATATGAGAGACTGTATTGCATATGTTGCCCCTACTATGTGGGAAAGCTACATTGGTCTATCTCAATCGGTACTTGCACATGAGTGAGGGATTTCAATACTGCCTCACGGTGAGAGGGAGAGGCCATCAACAATCCCCAGATGGAAATGTTGGCTTGAGCCTTCTTCAATTGAGCCAACACTGGATTTTCTGGTTCCATTTTTAAGCTACTAGACCCTGCCTCATACTTGCTGGGCTATTCCACTACTACATCCTAGAGCCTTTCCTTTGTAGTCTTTCCCACTTTGGGTCTCCATCACTCTGGCAGGCTTCTTTATAATAATCTCAGTGGGATATTGATCCTCATCATCGCTATCTGTAATGGTGATAATTCCAACCATCCAACCATCTTCTTCAAATTCTCCTTCTTAACTAGAAATGGGAAGTCAAGGTCCTCCACAAATGTCGAGAGCCCTGGCTCGTAACTTTTTGACTGCATTAGAAAGCTGTTGGAATGTGGTGTTTACTACCCCTGTGAATATGATGTCTGGCCCTATTTCCTCCAGATCATTCAACTGCTCACGGTAGTGACGATCACCGATAGTTACTTCACCCACTATGTTGTCAATTTCTTTTACTCTTTCCTACATCCTCAATGTGTTTGAGTACACTTCACATAGCTTTTCTTCCATCTCTAATGCAGATTCCCATTCATCCATATAAACTTACGTCGGCTCTCTAGATTCCTCATCATTTTCTGAATCTGATGTAGAATCATCTCCTCCCATGCAAAGGGAAGGCTGAATGCGACCTATCGGATCAGCTATTAGGTCATCACCACCGATAGCATAAACTGAGAAACATGTTTGGTGATCTAGTGAGTGATATTCTAACTCATCATCCACATCCGGATTCCGGGGCCCAAGGTAATCATCTTAGTCTAGATAATTGTCATCACTTTCATCTTCCTTATCATTATTTAAATCTTCATCCTCTTTCTCATCATCATCGTCATCGTCATCATCATTGATTTCCCATTCACTCGATTCTTCATCAGGTTCTTCATCAGGCTCTTCATCAAGCCCCCCATATTCTCCTGCATCCAAACGTTTGTAATACTTGGAACGTATGGACCGAAAGATCTCTATGGGGTTTGACCCATTGTTATTAGCTTGAGTTGGGTCAAATCAGACTCATCCTCCTCTGTGTCACTCCCTATATGGATTAGGGAGGTATGTTCCTTGATATGTTCTCCTACTAATAGAGCTATTACTACCCTCAAGAGATCATCTGTAACTTCCTTAATGGTCTTTGATCTATCCTCTTGTGATACCCTCGGCTGAATCAAAGGCATGGGATCTATGACTTGATCTTCTTCAAGGGCATTGACTGAACTGATGATGAAGTCATTTTTGGGGAGTCGGGCAATCCTTGCATGCTACTTCAATCATATCCACCAATCCACCCTTCTCTTGGGTTATAGACTGAATCCTAGGAATGGGAGTCATATGAGGCTGATGATGTGTATGAAGTGGGGTGATATGATGATGATGTTACATGGGAGGTGGGAGGTCCTAATGGAGATGATGAATGGTAAGATTGCACATGGTAAGATGAAGACGGATAAGGTCCCTTCCCTTTGAGGGGGGATAAAGGTTGTTGGTGTGGTAGGGGTGATAATATTGTTGAGGTAGAAGATGACGGATATATGGCTGGTATTGGGGATAGTTGAATGGAGGTGAAGGTTGATTGGATGATGATGGAAGGTTTGATCCCGGATAATAGGGAGGGAATGGTTGGTTGGATGAAGGAGGGAAGGTGGACATTTGCTCTCCCTTTTCTTCTTCTGATGACTCTGATGATTCTTCTTCTTGAGGAAGTTTCATGGCCTTTGTTCTTTGCACCAAGATCTTTCGATAGGCATGGACGGTTAGATGACCCTTTTGATTCTTTGATTGAATGATATGAGTGGGGTCACTTTCTTCTGAATCATCATCATCCAATTTGTTGATTGTACCATGATCTAGGAGTGGGTTGGTAGTAACATTAGGAGATTGTTTGACCACTTCAACCGTCCCATTATCCATCAGATCTTGACTGCATGCTGTAACCCTAGGCACCTTTCTGTGGCATGCCCCTTTTGGGTATGATAAGCATAATACTCATGGTCTCGATACCAAGTTGGGAGAGGAATTACTCTTGGAGCCACTGTTCCTAACAACCCCTTGCTTTTTCAGTTTCTCATATACTACTGTGATTGGCATCCCCAAGTCTGAAAAATTGTCTTCTTTGATGAGAGGACTTCTGAGCCAGAGCATCTACTTGTATCACAAATGGTTGTGATGGAGTGATGGCCACCACTAATTGTTGGATTGAATTGATAATGTTGGCTTCAGGACCTTTCCCTCATCCAACCTTTGTACTTTTTCCTGTATCTTGAGAAGTTCCAATGTATTATGCTTCTCGTAGGATCCTATTCTCAATGTGTGTCTCTGTGGATATCAATGCCTCAAAGGTCTAGAGATGTTGGTAGTAGAGGACATCATAATTGGGCTTGGATATATTTTCAATTAGCATCTCCACTTGCTTGGCTTCTGAAGGTCGCTTTGCCATTTTGGCAGCCTTATTCCTGAATCTCATAAGGAAGGTGATGAATCCTTCTCTTGGCTACTGCCTCAAGGTTTTTAGCTCTCAACACTTCACATCTACCTCAGTATTGTAAGAGTATTGTTTGGTGAATGGTTTCACCAATGCTGCCGAATTCTGTGTCTGTGCTAGCTCCAACTATGTGAGCCAATTCAAAGTTGTTCCTGACAATGTCAACATAAATGCTTGACCCATCTGGTTGTCTGCTAGTTACCATGACTTGGCAATGCTGAGGAAGACTTTTAAGTGAGCCTTATGATCCCCTAATCCATCAAATCTATCAGTTTGCCACTTGAATTTCTTAGGGATTCTTGCTCCAGAGAAGAAACTCATTTCATCAGAGTCTGCCATCTGACTTTCTTAACTCTTTCCAACTTAGATTAGATCCTCCACCTTTTCCAACTGCTCTTGGAGCTTTCTTTCTCTCTCTGTCTTAGGAGGTTCCATTCTGACATATGCTGTAAATTCTTCTTCTTCGTCCTCGATCACCACCCTCGGAGGGGGGACTCGAGAGAAGATTCCTCTCTGACCATTCTGATAGGTGGGGGAAGCTCCTCAATGCCCCACAGGTCTATTCTGCTCTTGCTTTCCTGGAGTTGGAGTGGGATCAACCCTGGGAGGGTACTGAAGTAGGTGGAGTACTTGTGCTAACCCATTCTTAACCTCAATAATTTCTTCTTGTAATGCCTCAACAGGACATACCCATGCCTGAATTGGAGTTTCAATGTCTGCTGGATTCATATCTTCCAAAGTGCACTCACTTGGTAGTAGATTATCTCGGAGAGACAACGTAGGTGACACTGGACTTAAACTAGTCAACCGACTACCCTGAAGTGTTCAAATGGACTGTGACAAATACTTGAGATGTGGAATTGTGCCTGAAGCAAAAGGCAGTTTATTTTAGGGTTCTGATATTCCCATCCCATGTTCAATCATTTATTTATTTTGATCAATCAATACTGCAACCAGAGGTAGTTCACCTTATGATAGAAAGTGGATAGGGGAACGTGCCCTTAGTCTACTTGATATCATTGGTGAGAATCTCATACAAATGGCTTGTCGAGAATATTCCTATAAGACATTCCATAAAATAAAGTCATACTTTCCTTGCTCTTTTTCCCACTAGGTGTCCTTCCTCCTAATTTTCTTGAGACTTCTCAGGACTTTATGTGACTTTAACGGGATTGCCCCTTAGTCACATATTTGGACATTTTTCTTAGGGAGGAGGGACACCTTTTATCCGAAACCCACTTAGGAAAGCAATTCTTTACGATGGGAATATAATGTCGGAAAATTCCTTTTCAAGACCACAAACAAGTTCTACAGTTAGCTTGTGGCGCTTCTGGTCTCTCCATCTATTTTCTACATGATGCTGAGTATATAGTGGATGCAATAGGACCGACAAGGCTACCTTGAAAAGATCGTTATACGCTAGGTACTGATCCTTTAACATACCTCAAGGGTACTTGGCCAAGGGTGTAGCTCCCTACCCTATTCTACATGACTTCACACGAGGGGATGGTAAGGACCACTATGGGGTTGGTGGAACTATGAGTGAACGTGTGAGGTGTAGTGTAGGGTAACCATCATTCGATCTCAGAATGCCATAAAGTGCATGGACCTCCCCAAGGGTGCTGGCATAATTATGGACATCCTCACCGTTTGATGGCACATTTGATCTCAAAATGTCATAAAGTGCATAGACCTCCCCAAGGGTGCTGGCACAATTATAACATCCTCGCTGTTTGACAATACCTTCCACTCTTGTATAGGAAGCGGCTATCATTTTCTCTCAGAGTAATCTCCATATCATACACTGACTTCCCCGAGGCTGCGGGCATGATAGGGAGTCCCTCGCCAAATGATTTCACTTTGAGCATGACGCATGATGCAGTTAGTGAATATAATTTACAAACATGGGGTTAGTGAAACATGTTTTCAAACAGATGTGGTGGAAAATATTCTTGCATTTAAAGGTAGCATCTATTATAGGAAGCTTGACAAGTCCCCAGTGGAGTCGCCACTATGAGGGTAGCTGGCCTAGGATCCAGATCTCTCATCCCCCGTTAAGGGGAAGGTGTCTTTGTTGGATTTGAGCCTTCTCTCCTTTCTCTTGATATCCTTTGGGGTGGATAAGGAAAGTGTTCTGTGTGTGCTTCTGCGGGCCTCACGCAGCCGTATCACCACTCGAAAATACATAGAGGCCTATTTTGCAGGTGTATCGGGTTCGTCATAAAGATGGGGTTTGATGATAGTCCAATATGGGGGTTGGGATCATACAAAAAGGGTGTGGAGTCACCACCTATGATTGTGGGCCTAGGACCCGAGAGTGGGCCCGATTCCTGAGAAAAGGGCCTGGAAGTTGGTATGGTCCAGAGATTTAGGGTAAGAGTCAGGTTGTAGAATTGGGAAGGTGCTAGGCACCCAATCTACTCGGTTCAACCGGTCTTCCGACTAGATGCCTAAGAACGAACATTTTTCATAATTATTTCTATTCCGCATGCATGGCTAAATTATCAAGCATATGTACATTAAATAAAAACAATTATTTATGTACATTAAAATAAGTTTAATTAAATATCTACATTATGCTTAAATGAGAGAGAGATTATACCTAAATTTGACCCCTATTTCAGGTCAAGAGGGGTGGGCCCCTGATTGATACTGACTTTTCTCGTGGACTCTCCTAGCTCGGGGGAAGATGGTCTTAAACTCTAACTTCTGGTTTTGGGAGATGCTGATTGTCGTAATCTACGGACGAAGATCCAGCTTAAGACTAGTTATTTTTGGGCTATTGACTTTGGCAGAGCTTCCACTAGGGATGAGCTACTTTCGAGTTTTGGATGAGGTGAAACTTCAGCAAAGCTTCTGCTAGGTATGAGCTACTTTCAAAAAAGTCGGGTTGGTACTTCGCTAGAGCTTCTGCTAGGGATGAGCTACTTTCAGAAAAGTCAGGTTGGGATTTCAGCTAGGCCTCCGCTAGGTTGGCTACTTCCAAAAAAAGATTCTGGTGGCACTCCAACAGAGCTTCTGCTAGGGATGACCTATAAGAAGGCTAGGTTGAAGTGGCACTTTAGTAGAGCTTCCACTGGGAATGGCTATTTTTGGAAATATTTTAGGGGCACTCGGGCAGAGCTTCTGCTTGGAACAACTATTTTTGAAAAAAAATAGATTGACCTAAAAAATGGATTGAAAATCCCCAAAGCCCCGAAGAACACTTTGAAGATCTGAACAGAACTCTGAATTTGGACAAAGATCTCTTTATAGGCCTGAAGAACCTCAAGGGGGGAGGGATTTCTACTTTTGGTAAAAACTAAGAACACGTGAAAGAGGGAAGCTAAAAACATGCTATTTTTGGCAAAAAATTGATTGAACTAAAAACTTGGATTAAAGATCTTCAAAGTCCCGAAGAACACTTCGAAGATCAGAACAAGATTTCAAATCTTGATGAAGATCGCTCTGAAGACCCAAAGAAACTCAAAGGGGGAGGGGAGGAGGAGAGAGAGCAGAGCTTCTCTAAAAGAATGCTCTTAAAGAGGCTTTGGTGTTTTTTTTCAAGGAGAGGGGGGTATTTATAGTTTTTTCCAACCAATGAGGTGAGGGCACACATATTTACCCAGAGGATAATAGAACGGCACTCTCCTTATCACTCAGTGGCATATTTCAAAGTTTGAAGAGATTCCTTCTTCACCCAAAAAGATGAGAAGATATTTTCTTGCAAACCAATGGGGTGAGGACACACATTCTTTACCCAAAGGATAACAGGAGGTAGCTCTCCCTATTGTCCAATGGTATAATTCAAAGTGTGATGGGAAGTGAAGATATTTTCTTATAAACAGAATATTTTCACAAAAATTAGGATTTTAGTAGAAAACCAGACTGTCAGGGGAATTTCTGGAAAAAATAAGTGTCAGAAAATCTTTGGAAGTGCCGGGAATGACTTTCGGGAATGTCGAGAAAGATATTTTTTGAAAACTGGGATTTTAGTAGGAAACCCGATTATCGAGAATATTTTATGGGAAAATATAGAAATATCCAAAAAATCTACGAAAATACCAGAAAAAGTCTGTGGGAGTGTCGGAAAGGATCTTTCTCCAAAATGGGATTCTAACAGAAAACCCGACTGCCAGTGGGATTTTTTAGGAAAACATGGGAGTGTCGGGAAAATATATTTTTGTCCCAAAATCCATTTTTTGGGAAAAAACCAAGGAAAATCTATTGGGGAAAAAAATCCAGGCATCGGGCAGGTCTGTTCAGGGCTATACAACCCTAAAAATGGCCCTACGGCCTTGGGCATCCCTTTGTGGCTCTGCACAGGGCCGTAGGGCACTACATAGAGCCATAGGGATCTGTACAGTGCTGGGCTAGGTTGGTCAATGCCAGATTGGGTTGATTGTGTTTGATTGGGGTTCGATCGGGGTTGGTCGGGATTTAAACATGACTGGTTTAGATTGATTAGGGTTGGGTTGTGTATAGGTGTAGGGTTGCATACAGGGGTGATGCCCATGTGTGTGCATGAGAATGTGCATGCACGGGTGGAGTTATGTGGGTATGTGCATGGGGGTGTGCACGTGCTTTCGTGGCCACTTCCGATAATGATTACGGGAGATTCGTAAGTCCCATTTTGACACACCATATGTCATTGGAATCATGTTTCTGAGTACTATCCATTTGTATGATCACTTTTTACTGGATTTCTTTGTATATAAAAATTCAAAATTGGACCCTTTTTCTTCCTACATTGGGTTTTTAGGGTTTTCGAGTGAGTTGGGGGCTGTCAAGGTGAGACTACCATAGTCAATTACATCTCATCAAATGAAAATGAAGATTCACATCCATCATCCAAGTATCATCATTACGGGGGGTGAAAAAATTGGGTGTCTATAGAAGTGAAATCCTTTGGGGAGGGACTCCCTGTCATGCCCTCACCCTTGGGGAGGTCCGTTCACTTTATGACATTCTGAGATTGAATAATGATATTTCCACATTACACTTTTGCACACAATCACTCACGGTTCTACCACCTTGTGGCTAGTTGCTTAACCTCGTGTGTAGTCACGAGTAATGGGCAAAGAAGTCACCCCCTTGATCTCGTACCTCTATCAAAAGGATCACATACCTTGTGTATACAAGGAAGCCTTGTCAGTCCTATTGCAGCCACTGCATACTCGCATCATATAGGAAATAGATGGAGAATGCTAGGAACACCACAAGCTGATCTGTAGAATTTGGTTGAGGTCTTGAAAAGGAATCTTCCTATAATGCATTCTAGTCATAAAGAAATGCTCTTCTAAGAGGGTTTTAGATAAAAGGTGTCCTTCCTCCTTGGAAATAAGATATGGATGATTGGGTGTATGCAACTCCAGGGTGATTCCCGTCAAAGTCCTGCAAGTTGCCGAATCATCTAAAAAGACCCAAAGAAACTAGAAGTAAGGTCACCTAGTGGGATAAGATTAAGGAAAGCATAACTTTATTGGTAGATAGTACCTTATAGGAATATTCTAGTCAAGCCATTAGTGTGAATCTCCCACCTATGACATCGAGTGGACTAGGGGCATCAACTCTTATCCACTCCTTATCATTAAGTGGATTAACTCTGGTTGAATCATTGCTTGGAAATTGAGTGGATGAATGAACAAAGGGTTGGGAATACAAGAGTCCTAAAATAAGCCAGTTTTGGTTCAGGCACAATTACACACCTCAAGTATTCTCCGCAGTCCATTTGGACAGTTCAGGGTAACTAGTTGACTCACTTAAGTCCAGTATCACCTCCATCGTCTCTCCGAGACTGTCTACTACCAAGTGATTATAGCTCAGTTAACATAGATCCACACCATCTTGAATCACTCGAGCAAGCATGGGTTCACACTGTAGAGACCTTGTAGACAGAAATGTCCGAGCTCTTGGCCCAGATATTGCACATGCTTTGAAACCCTCCCAAACTAATCCCAGGGATGAACCAATATAGGCTATAGGAGAATTGAAACATAATGGACTCATGGGTTATTGTGTGAATTTTTCTCGAGTTGACTCACTCGAACCTGAACAAGTCAGGTCAACTAGTCAACGAGGAGTTTCACCTACTTGCCTGAATGGTTAACGAGGAACCTATTCCCGGGTCCTTCCACCCAGAGTGGTGATTGAAGATGAGGAAGAGGAATTTGTGGCACATGTCCGAATGGAACCTCTGGAGATAGAGAATGAAAGAAAACTTAAAGAGCAACTGGAAAAGTTAGAAAATCTGATCCAAATAGGAAAGAGTTCAGAAAGTCAAGTGGTGGATTTTGATGATATGAGTTTCTTCTTTGGGGTAGGGATTCCCAAGAAGTTCAAATGGTAGATATATAGATTTGATGGGTCAGGGGACCCCAAAGCTCATCTCAAAGTCTTCCTCAGCATCGCCAAATCATGGCAACTTACAGATAACCAGATGGGACAGGCCTTCATGTTAACCTTGTCAAGGCCAACATTGAGGTGGCTCACATAATTGGAGTCTTCCCAAACCCAGAATTGGACAATAGTGGTGAAAGCCTTCACCAAGCAGTACTCGTATAACACCGAAGTGGATGTGAAGCATCGGGAGCTTGAGACGTTGAGCCAGGAGCCCAAGGAAGGATTCATCGCCTTCTTAATGAGGTTTAGAGACGATGGCAGACTGACCTTCTGAGACAGAGCAAGTAGAAATGTTGATTGAAAACTTGTCAAAGCCTTACTATGATGTCCACTATTACAAACATATGCAAACTTTTGATGCCTTGATAGCCACCGGCACATGTGTGGAAAACAAAATCCTAAGGGAAGCTCAGTATCAAGGATCCTCCCAAGATGTAGGAAAAAATACCAGAGTTGGACGAGAAAAAGGTCTTGAGGCCAATGTGGTAAGTGCGGTCCAGCAGTCGGTATCACCCTTCACCTCTTCACAACTTTTTGTGATGCAAGCAGATGCTCCTGTTCAGAAGGCTCCTCGCCCAAGGAGACAGTTCACTGATTTGGGGATGCTCGTGGCCGCTGTGTATGAGAAACATTACTAGGGACAGTGGCTCCAAGGATAATCAGCAACCCTCCCCCAACTTGGTATAGTGACCATGGATATTGTGCTTACCATACTCAAAAGGGGCACAACACTAAAAGATGCTTAGGCCTTCAACATGTGATCCGGGATTTGGGAGACAATGGGACTATTGAGGTCAAAGTTAAGCAGCCTCCCAATGCCAACACCAATCTACTCTCAGATCATGGAACCATCAACATGTTGTCAATGATAGGTGACTGGTAAGATTGGGCTCATCATTTCTTTAATCCAACGCTTCTTATTAGAGACTCCGAGAAGTACCATGTTGAGAAGCATAATATGTGGAAAGAGAAGTTGATGCTTGCACAAAGATTGTCCCTTCCTTCGGGTGTAGTAGGACATATCATTAGTTTTGTTAAGGAGGCTTATAGAAAGGAGTGCAAGTCTTTCCAAAGGGCCGTTCACATATATTGTCCAGATAGCCACTTTTGTTGTCCTGTGTTCTTTGATTTCGGGGTTCCTCAATCTAGTCATGTGAACAACCTAGAAGATGAAGCAACAGAGAGTGACCCCACTCAGTTGATCATACCCAAAGATTGGAAGAATCACATGAATTCCCATGCCTATAGGAAAGTCATGAGCCAAAAGGCCAAGGTTATAAAGACCCTAAAAGATTCATCAGAAGAAGAGTTAGAAAACCAGGTATCCATCATTCCTCCTTCTGCATCAATAGGAGAATCCACCGTACCAGACCTTCAACATCCATCTTACCATCAACCTCCACCATACCACCAACCTCCACCATACAGTCATCCTTCACCCCACCACCAAGGAGAAGGAACCTCATCATCATCTTACCACCCCTTATCTCCATCACAATATCCTACCTCTTACATCACAACACCCTCCTATGATCCTACCTCATATCCCTTTTCACCCTCATACCAATCTCATTCCCAAGGTTCGGTGGATAATCCAAAAGAAGGATGGATGGGTGGATACAGTTGGAAGGATATGCTTGTATTACCAGATTCTCCAAAGATAACCTCATCAACAGATTTAGTGAATGTCTTAGGAGAAGGTCAAGATGTTGATCCTACTTCTCTAATTCAGACGACCATACATTAGGAGAATAATCCAGAGACAATTGAAGAAGTCATAGATGACCTTCTCAGGGTAGTAACGACATTGGCAATAGGGGGGAAAATCAAAAAGCACACCTCCCTAATCCATATAGGGAGTGACACAAAAGATGATAAGTCTAGTCTAATTTGGCTCCGAGCCATTGAGGTCAAGTCTGGCCCCATGGAGATCTTTCGGTCCATACTTTCTGAATACTACAAAGGTTTGGATGCAGGAGAATTTGAGGGTTATGAGGAATCCGATGAAGAACCAAGTGAGGGGGACATCAATGAAGAAGAGGATGATGATGATGACAATGAGGATGAGAGTGAGAATGAGGATGATGGGGATGACTCCGATTCTCAAGGTTATGGCAAGTACCTATATTGGGATGACAATGATTACCAAGGACCTTGGGACAATAATAAGATGTTGAATCTGGGTATTATTCACCCAGGGATCTTGATCCAAATTCTTAGTTAGATCCAGTTTTCAGCCAAAAATAGTATGTTCTTGAGCCACCACCCTTGAGTGTTCTTGAGTGTTCTTGAGCATTCTTGAGATAGAAACCTCACCTTTTGAGGTTCTTCGGGTCTACGAAGAGATCTTTGTTAAGATCTGAAACTCTGTTCAGAGCTTCAAAGTGTTCTTTGGGACTTTGGAGCTCTTCAATCCATTTTTAGGCCAACCCATTTCATTTCAGAAATAGCCTTTCTTAGCCGAACCTCTGTCCGAGTGTCCCTAGAATATTTCCAAAAATAGCTAGTCCCAACAGAAGCTCTACTGAAGTGCCACCTCAGCCTAACCCTCACTTAGCCTATCCCCAACGGAAGCTTTGTCAGAGTGCCACCTCATCCCAAGCCCAGAAATAGTATTTCCTAGCCAAACCTCTGTATGAGTGTCCCCGAAATATTTGTAAAATTAGCCATCCCCAGTAGAAGCTTTGTCAAAGTTCCACCTCTGCCTATCCCCAGCGAAAGCTCTACCAGAGTGCCACCTCATCCCAAGCCCAGAAATAGCCTTCCCTGGCCAAAGCTCTATCCGAATCCAAATCCAAAAATAGCCTTCCCTAGCCGAAGCTCTGTCTGAATTGAAATCTGAAAGCCACCAATCCTAGTCGGAACTCTATCCGGATACCATCACAATTAGCATCTCTCAAGAAAGGAAGTTGGAGGTCAAGACCATCCTCCCCTGAGCCCGGAGAACATGAAAGACAGTCTGAGCTGGTACCAATCAGAGGCCCACCCCTCTTGACCCGAAACAGGGGTTAAGTTCAGGTATAATTTCTCAACCAACTTATCATAATGTAGACTTTAAACAGACCTTGTCTTAGTGTATATAGTAAATTGAATTCAGTTAATGTATATATGTGTGATAACTTAGCCATACATGTGGAATAGTAATAATTATGGAAAATATTCATTCCAAGCATCTAGCATGAAGACCGATTGAATCGGAAAGATTGGGTGCTTAGCACCTTCCCAACTCTATAACCTGACACTTATCCCAAATCTCTAGATCAGACCAAATTTTAAGCCCTTTTCTTAGGAATCAGGCCCACCCCTGGGTCCTAGACCCATAACCCTAGGTGGCAACTCTAACCTCGTTTGCATGATCCCGATCCTTGAATTGGACCATCATCAAAACCCCCATCTTAAATGATGAATTTCACACTCTTACGAAACAGGCCTCCACGTATCTCCAAGCGGCGATACGACGGTACGGGGCCCGCAAGTGAAGCACACCAAGACTCGAACCCCTCCCTCTCACATGAAGGTGAAGAGAGAGAGTGGAGAAAGGATGGGGATGCATAGCCCATCCATCTCCGACTGCTACCCTCATGGGGGTGGGCTCAAGCACATCTAAGCACGACAATAGCAGTAATAATTTATTATGCATGATTGCAAAAATTAAACACATAGTCCATGATGCGCGTGATGGAGTTCATTTATTTATTATCCACCTAACAATACAAAAGTCTGGTAAATGCTAGTACGACGCATTAGGCTGTATTTTTTGTCTCAGAACCACCATCGACTAATAAGGATACAAACCCTAGCCATGAATAAAAGCCTGTCGGTCCCAGTATGCGTCCATGGGTCACCCAAAAAACCTCTGATAACCCCTCTTGGCAGTCACGGCATCGGTAAATCATCGGCCATGTTGGATTGGTTCCCACCTCCAACAACAATCACATTATACCACGAGTGTGGCATTCTAGAATGGCACATCGAACATACCACAATGGGTTATCCAACACCTCAACCCTTGTTGGCAAGGGTTCGTAGCATAGGGAGTGATACCTAACCACATATATGCTACATGCCTTCATAATGATACAGTTAGTGTGGATTACACGATACCGGCAAGACCTCAGCCACAAAGTGTAATCCATCTCCAAATACAATTCTGGGTACACAATACTAGTGAGACCTTGGGCACAAAGTGTAACCCGAGACCGTTTTCCTAATCTAACATGCATATAACAGTTTAGTATGGACTACACAACACCGGTACCAATTATTGGCCATAAAGCGTATCCATTTCCAAATGCAGTCCCGGGGTACACGATACCAACCAGACCTTGGCCACAAAGTGTAACCCACGACTATAACTAACTCTAATGCACATAATCAATGCATGAATGCAATATATATACGGCAATCACGGCACCAGTACTACCTTGGCCACGTCGAATTCTGTCTCACACCCATAACCAAACACACGGCAATCACGGTATTGATGCCACCTCGGCCACATAGGATCCCGTCATACCTCTCCATACAATTCGTATCATAATCGTAAAAAGGAAAATGTAATATATCATCATAATATTTGAGCAATTACAATTTGAATAGGTAATTCTAAGCATGTGAGAAATTTAATAATAATAAACACAATCCATCCCTTACCTTATTGATCTCTACTTATTTTAGGGTTTAGATAAGGCCACCGATCAATCCACTTAGTTTCAATCTCGGGGCTCGTGCACGTCATTGTCCTAGACACAAGGGTAATTGTACAATAGTATGTGTCAAAGAGATCGGGAGAGGCCCACTTGGGTCACCCCCAAAAGATACAGTCAAAGTTTCCCAGTGATAATAATGTCACCGAAAACAGGGTCTTTTCCCACTAGAAATATCAGTGCTATTTTCAGTGGTGGAGACAGAGAGCTCATAAGCCTCTGAGGTCCATCGGAAATATGCCACCAGAAGCGGGCCTAGTGGATTCGATGGGCTATTTTTGATGGTGGTTCAGAACAGTCCACTCATTTTGGGGCTTTTCGACTCGGGCCCGATCACTGAGATTTGTTCCATGGAGTTTGTAGGGATGTTCCTAGCATTATTCTAAGCTAATAAAATCCCAAACCTAGCTGTTTGGGAGATACGTTGATCGAACAATCAAAACCCTAGTTGGTCCTTTGGCACTACTTGTTGTCGGAGCTCGCCTAGCTTGGTTTGAGCTCAACAACAACACCGGGAGGGTAGAATACGTATTCCCTAACCCCAACATGGCTTGTACACTAAGATTCCATCCAAACCTAGCTTAATCTAGGTTAAACTGAAGAGAGAGAGTGGTATGGGAGGTTGTACTAACCTCTGACAGAAATTTCGGCAACTAGGTGGCAGCCGGCACCAAGGTAAACCCTTTCCCCCTTTCTTCTTCGTCTTCTTCCTTTTTTCTTCTTTCCTCTCCTTTCTTATGTTGGACACAAGATAAATGAGGAATGAACTCCTCATTTCTTACTTAAGTGTTAATTTTGGACCTTAGGGTCAGTTTGGTTGGACCCAATCAGACCGATCGGGTTATTATGACTTTCGAAGCCCGAGAACCCAACCACTTAGGTCTGAAATACGTTCACATCATGAGGAAAATGTGGGGGATGATTTAGGATCATCCAAGACTGTTTATGACATGAGTGGTGGGACCCATGGGCATCGACACATGATAGCAACCTGTTATGCTCACCAAAAATAGCCCACCGAATTCAGGCCCAATGAATCCGATGGCATATTTTTGGTGGTCAAGATAGCTCGCTGTCTTACTCTCTTGCTCTCTTGACTACTTGCTATCCCATAGCTGGTCTTACATGGGTGGTTGCTCTCTTGACTGCTTGCTATCCCATATCTGGTCTTACATGGGTGGTTGCCCTTGGTCATGCTCAAGGCCTTTTAGCAACACCGTTACGTGTCAGGATTCATATATGAGGACTCGAGTCACTTAGCGTCTGGGATCAGAAGGTAAGAATCCCCTCTAGTTAGACTGGCATGCGATGCATGAACATGTAGGGTCATCTCTCCCCCTTCGACAATGGGCAGCCGCGAGCCAAAACTCTGTCGTGCTTCATATCTCCAATCCGAGACCTATCACCATAGTTCAAATTAGACCGAGTCATGGCACGGGTGTAACACTACTAAAATGCTAAGACTTTGGTGACACTTTGGCAAAGCTTTGGCTTGGGAAGGCTACTAAAAAGGCTAAGAGTTGGGCGACACTTTGGCAGAGCTTCGACTAGGGAGGGCTAAGGGCTAGGTAAGCCAAGGAAAGGGGCTAGAGGGAGTGCCAACAAGGGCATGAAGGGGGCCAACAAGGGCAAGAGGGAGATGGGATTAACTCACCTAAGGAAGTGGGGTAGGTATACTAACCTAGTGTGTTTTTTGGAGGGTTAATAGGGGCCTATTTAAAGATTTCCAGGTCCTAAGGTGGTGGAAATTGATTTTTACACTAAAAAAGTCACGGGGCCGCAGGGGAGTTCACAAGGCCACGAGGGTACTAGAGGGGCCATAGGGGTCCTGGCGGGGCCACAGGGGTTGCAGGGCCACGGGGGTGCTAGTAAGGACATGGGGATCACAGGGCCATGGGGGTGCTAGCGGGGCCATGGGAATGGATCTCTATCGGAAGGTATGGGCAGGCTCTGTCTTATTAGAATGATTGTAAGAGATTCAATGGTCCGATTTTGTACCATATATCATTGGAATCGTGATTCCGAGCACTAACCATCCGTATGGTCACATTGGACCAAATTCCTTTGTATATGTCATGCCATAATTTGACCCTCTTTTCTTTGATTTTAGGGTTTCTAGGGTTTTTGGATGTAAAGGCAGTGTTTCAGGGCTGGACCACCTTAGCCAGTTGTCATTTCTATTGATTGGAAGCGAAGAGTCGCGTCCACAATCCGTAAGTTATTATAGTTGGGGGAAGGTGACAAATTTGGGTGTCCACAGGGTGCTGTGATTTAGGTGCTAGAATTACCCGACATAATTCTGCCAGGAGGGGTAGAACTGATAGGCTATGGAAGGCCTATTCTACCAGGGGAACAGGCCAGCCGATTGGCCCTGATAGAATAGGGATGTTTAAGGATTGGGAAGGATTGTATCCCTATGAATTGTGCAAATGTACACTAACCTGCTCAGTAATAGTTAAGCCATGTAAAGGCATGATTATGACCTAAATAGTGGAAGAAAATGCAATAGAGGGTGTTGAGTTGTGAAATGTCTGTATTGCCCTTACCAATGTTTGGGACCCTATCAAAGTATATTCATAAGTCAGGGCCAATACAAACATATCTAACAAGGTAATTATGAGTTAAGAATCTAGAGGTTCAATTCAGTATACCAAGAAAAAGCCCCAATGGTAGTGTAGGTTAGGTGAATGACCTACACAAACTTAGAAAAGCTAGACTGGTATACTAGCTTGGTCAACTGGGGTGGAATACAAACCTGAGGCCAGTGTTCTCTTTATCAGCAGAGTAAGGATTCTAGAATATAGAACCAAATGTGATTTGAGAAGTAAGATTTATAAAAGGTTAATACCAATGAAATTTAACTCAAATGTAAAATATCTACTTAGGAACCTGCAATGTACTGGTGAGGATACGTGTGATCAAAAATTTATGGAAAGAACACCAAATTTGAGAAATCAAGTGAGTGGGTGTTTGATTTATTTTACAGAGTGTTTCTTGTATGTTTTGGTTCTACTTGCCCATGTGGATGTGGTGATATCTGTGTTATGGATTTATGTTATATAAACGTGTATAATTTCACATTATGAATGCTTTTACCGACTTGGATGTGATCGAGATTAATGGATGATTATTGTGATAGTGAATGGTAGTGGGTGTAATATTGACGGTCTGCGGCACAGTGTGGCCGAGGTTCTGTCCAGTACCATGGGCTCAGAGGTCAGTCTTACATCTATGGCCACAAATAATTATGATGGATGATGTGATTGTGTTGGATGCATATGGTGAGGATCACATCCCTAGTACTATAATCCCTTGCCAATAGGGGGTGAGGTATTGGCTAATCCCACTCGGTGGTAGGTCGTAGAGGACTACTATGTCCAGATATGATGTACTGTATCCTGAGAGGGAACAACATGGTACGACGTACTATACGCATGACTGTCAGACCATGGGGGACCAAGGCTCTGACCGGGATCATATGTCAGGGGTTACTATTTAGGGGTTAGTTGGGTGACCGAGGCTCTGACTAGGACTGGCTAACTCCTACTTGCAACAAGCTTATATTTTTTAGGCCCAAACTATAAGGTAGGAAGTGCCACCTACATTGCTTATAGCACTTATACCCATAGATACTGAGACATAGTAATTAGAATGGAAAATGTATAGATTAATAAATGAATCATGTGGTCCTTGCATATGGACTATGATATTATGGGCTTGTGATGGCATTAATGATTTGTATGTGTGTGCTTGCATGCCCACCCCTTACTAAACTGTGTAGCTCACCCCCGTTGATATCTTCTTTTTAGATATTGGAATTGAAGTTTTGGCAAGGTAGAGAGAGTTCGCGCATGCAAGTGTAATTGATGGACACTTGTAGGGACAGATGATAAAAGTAATGTTATACAAGATGTATTATTGTAAAATTTTTGTAAGATGGTAAATATTCTTATTAGTTGTGAATGAAATTGTGGGTCTGTAAGTAAAATATTGGATATCATAGTAGTCTGGTCTCCACACTTATGTATGTTTTATGGATCTTATATGCATACTAAAATATTGGATATCATAGTAGTCTGGTCTCCACACTTATGTATGTTTTATGGATCTTATATGCATACTTTGATCTAGTAGTTGACTTATAGGGTGGCTTTTGGTTACTATACTGCATCTGTGATCCTAGGTATAGTCAGGCTAACTGGATTAAGAATCCAGTCCCGCATAGCTTAGCCATATTTGGGGCATGGTGTGACAGAGTGGCATGAGAGCGAGATGCTCTGTAGTAACCAAACCTAACTTGGTATTTGGTGTGTGGTGATCAATTGGTAAAACAATAAAAGTCTAGAAATAAAATGTATAAGTATGTGATAAAGGAAATCTACAGAGAAAAAGATAGGAATCAAATATAACTCAAAAGAACATCGTTATATATATTGATCCCAACTAAGAATTTACAATGTGTACGGTAAAGAGAATAAACCTTTACAGTAGAGCTAGAATTACAAGAAAGAAAAAGTATCCCCGTGATTGTCAAATGGGCTAGAATACATCCGAAACTATTAAAAAAAAAGGAAGAGAGAATGATAAGTACAACTCAAACTAACAACCCGAACTACAACACTGATTTAAGTTTGTTAACAAAACAACAAAAAGGCTAGAAACAGTAAATCGAACTCTACTATCGGGGATTGCTATTGATGACTAGAAGAAGCTGCGTCCCGTTGCTGTTGTACAAGAGACCGATAGCGAGGAGGCCTATAGTTTGGTGGAATGCCCAAGCACTCTGCCCATCCATATAAAGTAGCCTCTACTATCTCCACCCTAAAGTTCAAAGTGTCGACTCGATATGCCACCGAGCCTATTCTGAGGGCTAGTAACCCAAACCCTACTTGGGAAGATTTCAAAGGGGCCTTCTTTGAGAACTATTTTTCGAAAAGCTTTCGGGATAGGAGAGAGAATGAGTTTTCTCAGTTGATTCAAGGTCCCCGGTCGGTGCTCGAGTATCAGTAGTGCTTCGAGGAGCTATTCCATTTTACTCCTGAGCATCTGAGAGGTGATAGAGCCAAGGCAAAGAAGTTTGAGAAAGGGTTGAGGCCAGGTATTGGGTCAACCATTGTGGGGTTGAAACTGCAGACCTATGCTGAGGTGGTCTAAGTGGCTAAATCTATTGAGGACCTGCATAGGGATAACTACACTGCTTAGCAAGGGAAGGGAAAGAGGCCAATGGGGTCTACTGATTCTAGGGGAGGTAGCAAAGCTTTCCGAGTGTGCTATGCCAACCCAACTCTAGTGTAGTTTAGGAGGCCCGATGCTAGTCAGACTTCCCAGTCCTCCTGATCTAGTGCTGTATCTCAATCCTCGAGATCGGGCCCAAGATGTTTTCATTGTGATCAGTAGGGCCACATGGCGAGGACATGCCCCACCGAAGGCCAGGCGATGCACCCTACACTATGCCACCTAGGCCCCAACAGACATATTCAGCCCCTAGGCCAGTACAACCCCTATAGGGCCAGAGACCACAGGGCAGAGTGTTTGCTATGACTACAGAAGATGCTGAGGCTGCCCCCAGTGTGGTGACAGGTACGTTGTTGTTATCATTATTGCCTGCACATTTGTTATTTGACTCATGAGCCTCGCATTCATTCGTTTCATCGGCATTTACGAAGAAGATGAGAATTCCACCTAAGGGACTGACTCAATGTTTGGCTGTGAGCACCCCTACAGGAAGTGTGGTGGATTTGAACTATGTTTATGAGCCTTGTCCAGTGACCATGGGTGACTATGAGTTGAATGCTCACTTGATCGAGTTGGATATGACAGACTTCGATGTGATTTTAGGAATGGACTAGTTGTCCGCATACCGAGTCAATGTGCTATGTGCAGAGAAGGCTATCATTTTCAGACCTCATGATGATGATGAGTTTGTGTTCTAAGGTGATAAGCCCAAAAAACCTAAGAAAGTTATTATATCCGCACTCAAGGTGAAGAAGCTATTGGGTAAGGGATGTCAAGGCTACTTAGCATCTATGATGGATACTGAGATAGAGATTAGGCCATTGACCGAGCTGGATGTGGTGAGGGAATTTCCTGATGTATTCCCAGATGACTTGATAGGCTTGCCACTGGACCGAGAGACAGAGTTTGCTATAGATCTACTCCCCAGTTCGACACCCATGTCAAAGGCCCCTTACCGCATGGCCCCCATAGAGTTGAAGGAATTACAGGTGCAACTTCAAGACCTTTTGAAGAAAGGATTTATTAGACCTAGTGTGTCTCCATGGGGAGCACCGGTGTTGTTCATCAAGAAGAAAGATGGAAGTATGAGATTCTGCATTGATTATCGGGAGCTTAATAAGCTAACCATCAAGAACCGGTATCCTTTGCCAAGGATAGATGATTTATTTGATCAATTATAGGGTGCCAAGGTATTTTCCAAGATCAACCTTAGATCAGACTACCACCAGCTCAAGATCAAGGATAGTGATGTCAGTAAGACAACCTTCAGATCAAGGTATGGACATTATGAGTTCTTGGTAATGTCATTTGAGTTGACCAATACACCGGCTGCGTTTATGGATTTGATGAACCGGGTATTCCAGGATTTCTTAGACAAGTTTGTGATAATATTCATTGATGATATTTTGGTCTACTCCAAGAGTGCAGAGAAACATGTTGTTCACCTGAGGTTGGTACTGCAACGGCTGAGAGAGAAGCAACTCTATGCCAAATTCAGCAAGTGCGAGTTTTTGTTGTCACAGGTGGCATTCCTAGGCCACATTGTTTTAGCCAAGGGTATAGAGGTTGACCTAGGCAAGGTGAAGGCAGCACTAGAATGGGAGACTCCCAAGAGTGTAGCAGACATACATAGTTTTCTAGGATTGGTCGGATACTACAGGAGGTTTATCGAGAACTTCTCTCGCATTGCTACCCCGATGACCTGGTTCACACAGAAGGGTGTAAAATTTGAGTGATCTGATGCTTGTCAAAAAAACTTCAAAAAGCTAAGGCAAAGGTTGGTATTAGCTCCAATTCTGACTATTCCGACCGATACAAGTGGTATGGCTGTGTATAGTGATGCCTCCAAGCTAGGATTGGGTTGTGTATTGATGCAGCACAGGAAAGTCATTGCTTATGCATCTCGTCAGTTAAAGGATTATGAGAAGAACTACCCCACCCATAATTTGGAGTTGGCAGCTATGATTTTTGCACTAAAAATCTGGAGATACTACCTATATAGTGAGAAGAGTGCGATCTTCAGTGACCTTAAGATCCTCAAGTACTTCTTCACCCAAAAAGAGCTTAACATGAGACAGAGGCGTTGGTTGGAGCTGATGAAGGATTATGATTGTATATCCACTATCACCCAAAAAAAGCCAATGTGGTAGCCGATGCGCTTAGTTGAAAATCCCAATCACTGACTCTGGCATCACTGACCACCAATGAGTATCTCCTAGAGGAGGCCAGGAAGCTAGACTTGGAGTTGTTAATAGAGGGTGTCACCTTGTCACTATCGGCATTGGTGGTACAACCTAGTCTGGTGGATAGGATCACTACAGCTCAGGTTACTATTGCAGAGTTGCAGAAGCTGATAGCAGAATGCCAGAAAGGAACCCAAAGGGCCCAGATTTCTCGGTGACTGAAAGCAGGATCCTCAAGTTCAAAGGGAGGTTGTGTGTGTCCAGTGATGGTAATTTGCAAGACAGTTTTGAGAGAGGCATATAGTTCTCCATACTCCATTCATCCCGACATCACTAAAATGTACAATGACCTCAAAGGCTCCTACTGGTGGAAAGGAATGAAGAATGATGTGGCCACGCATGTGTCTAGATGCCTCACATGCCAGCAAGTCAAGGCTGAGAGATAGAAGCCCCATGGGTTATTACAATCCATACCTATTCTAGAGTGGAAATGGGAGAATATTACTATGGACTTTGTCACAAGCCTACCTCGTACACAAAAGGGTATGGATGCCATTTGGGTAGTTGTGGACCGCTTAACTAAGGTAGTTTACTTTATCCCAATCAAGATCACATTTTCTATGGACAAGTTGGCCAAGTTGTATGTCGATAACATCATTAGGTTGCATGGTGTACCAGTTAGTATCATCTTTGATCAAGATCCCAAGTTCACTTCCAAGTTTTGGACATGTGTGCAGATGGCCATGGGCACACAGTTGGCTTTCAGCACTGCCTTTCACCCTCAGACTGATGGTCAATTGGAGAGGACTATTTAGACATTGGAGGACCTACTCCGCGCATGTGCCTTGGATATGAGTTATAGTTGGGATGAGCACATTTTCCTTATTGAATTCTCCTACAACAATAGTTATCATGCCACCATCAGAATGTCCCCATTTGAGGCACAGTATGGCAGGAAGTGCCGAACTCCACTCTATTGGGATGAGGTTGGTGAGCGACATATTTTGGGTCCAGACTTGATACAGGCTACTAGTGAGAAGGTGAATGTGATCAGAGAAAGGATCAAGGCAACTTAGTCTAGATAGAAAAGCTACACGGATGTTAGGAGGAAGCATCTGGAGTTCGGTGTTGGAGACAAGGTGTTCTTGCGGATCCCCCCAGTTAAAGGGGTGATGCAATTCAGTAAGAAGGGAAAGCTTAGTCCAAGGTTTATGGGACCGTACGATGTACTGGAGAAGATCAGACTGGTAGCTTACCGGATAGCCTTGCCACCAGAGTTGGAAGGTACACATGATGTCTTCCATATATCTATGTTGAGGAAGTACATTTCTGACCTGACTCACATCTTGACTTACATACCCCATGAGTTGGATGAGGACTTTGCCTATATGGATTATTAGGAGAAGATTGTTGATCAGAAGGATCATGTTCTTCACAATTGCACTATTTCCTTTGTCAAGGTGAAATGGATGAACCACCTCGAATAGGAAGCATCCTGGGACCGAGAAGATGAAATGATGAAGCAGTATCCTGGATTGTTTGATTTTCCAGGTATGTTCAATTTTGAGGATGAAATTCTTGTAAGGTGGGGGGGTTGTTACACCCGTGCCCTAATCCAGTCTAATTTGAAACTGTTTTGATAGGCCTCAGATCAAAGATCAAAAGTACGACCAAGTTTGGCTCGTGGCTACGCATTACCAAAGGGGTAGAGAAGACCCCACATGTTCATGAATTTCCAGCCTATCTAACTGGAGGGGATTCATACCTTCTGATCCCAAACGGTACGTGATATAACTCCCCACAATTAATTTCCAGCTCGCATCATAATTATCAAAAAGCCTTGGGTATGTCTGAGGGTAACCACCCATGCGAGACCAACCATGGGACAACAAGCTGTCTTGACCACCAAAAATAAGCCATCGAAAGCAGCCTGGGCATGAATTCGGTGCCTGTTTCCAGTGGGTCCACAGACTGCTGTCGAGGTTCTGATGCCTATGGGTCCCACCACTCGCATATTGAATGGTTTTGGATAATCCTAAATCATTCTCAACATCTTCCTCTTGATGTGAACACCTTATGGACCTAAATGTGCGGGTCCTCATGCCCTGAAACTCATTTTAGCCCGATTTGTTCAAAAGAAGCCCAAACCAAACAGACCCTTAGGCCATACTTAAGTTATAAGGTGGGAAATGAGGATTCATTTCCTCGTTAACCTTGTGCCCAACATAGGAGAGGAGAGAAAGAGGAGAGAAAGGAAGAAGAAGAGGAAGACGGAGGGGATTCAAGGCCTACCTTGGTGCCGGCTACTGCCTTGTTGCCGGAATCACTATCGGAGGTAAGTACAACCTCCCATGCCACTCTCTCTCTTCATTTTTACCTAGGAAAAGTGAGGTATGGATAGAATCTTGATGTACACACCATGTTAGGGTTGTGGGATGGGTGTTCTACCCTCTCGGTGTTGTTGCCGAGCTCGAACCAAGCCTGGTAAGCTCCGGTAACAAGTAATGCCAAAAGACCAACTAGGGTTTCGATTGTTCGATCGACGTATCTCCCAAACGGCTCGATGGAAATGGAATTTTATTGGCTTAGAATGATACTAGGGACATCCCCTATAAACTCCACGGAACAAATCTTGGCAATTGGGCCCGAGCTGGAAAGCCCCAAATTGTTGGACTGCCCTATACCTCCATCGAAAATAGCCCACCAGATCCACTGTGTCTATTTCTGGTGGTAAATTGTTGGTGCACTTGGAGCCTTATGTACTCTTTGTCACCTCCATTGGAAACAGGTCTGATATTTCTGGTGGAAATGCCCTATTTTCGATGGTTATTTTCAATGACAGTACTATCACTTAGGGACAGTGTCTGTACAGTTTGGGGGGTGACCTGTGTGGGTCCTTCCTGATTTTTCCCATTGTATTGATATACAATCCCCTTGTGTCAAGGACAGTGACACGCACGTGTCCCGAAGCCAGAATTGAATTGATCGATCGGTGGCCGTACTTGAACCCAAACACGATCGATTGTAAAACAGGTGAGGGATGGACTGTGTTTATTTTTTTTATGTTTATTAATTATTTAATTGCTCACATGCTTAAAATTATATGTTTAGTTAAAATTGTCATTTTGCGATCATGATATGAATTGTATGGAAATGTATGACGGGATCCGGTGTGGCCTAGGTGGTACCAGTACCGTGATCTCATTGTGTTTGGATGGGTGAGTGTGTGTGACAGAATTCAGCGTGGCCGAGGTGGTACGATGCCATGATTTTTGTATTCATATTGCATTCATGCATTGATTATGTGCATTAGAGTTAGTTTTAGTCGCGGCTTACACTTTGTGGCCATGGTCTCACTGGTATCGTGTAACCCACGACTACATTTGGAAATGGATATGCTTCGTGGTCAAGGTCTTACTGATGTTGCGTAGTCCATACTCAACTACTATTTGTAAATGGTCTTGGGTTACACTTTACGACCAAGTTCTCTCTATTATTATGTACCCGGGACTGTATTTGGAGATGGATTACACTTTGTGGCCGAGGTTCCTCTGGTATCATGTAATCCATACTAACTGTATCATTATGAAGGCATGTAGTATATATGTGGTTAGGTATCACTCCCTATGCTACGCACCCTTGCCAACAGGGGTTGAGGTGTTGGATAACCCATTGTGGTATGTTTGATAAGCCTTCCCAAAGTACCGCTCCCACGGTTCGATGGGATTGTTACCGGAGGTGGGAACTTGTCAGGCATGGCCGATGTGTTACTGGTGTCGTGACTACTAGGAGGGGGTTATCAGGGGTTTACTGGGTGACCCGTGGATGCATACGGGGACCGGTAGGCTTCTAATCACAGCTAGGGTTTGTGTCGCTATGTAGTCGATGTCATTTCCGAGACGAGGGATACAGCCTATTGCGCCATAGTAGCATTTACCAAACTTAGTTTGTATTGTTAAGTGGATAATAAATAAATGAACTGCATCACGGGCATCATGGACTATGTGTTTAATTTCTATAATCATGCATCATAGCTGTTATTGACTTGCTTGGATGTGCTTGACCCCACCCCTCACTGAGCGAGTTGGAAAGCTCACCCCATATATACACCCCTTTTTAGATGATGATGCAGGTACCATGGTGCCAATGGCGGGTGACCGAGTATCTTCTGGGTCGGAGTATGGTGTGAGCGACTAGTGGATGCCAGAAGTGGAGGACCACGATCAGTACTGTGCTTGCGATCACTGTGCTTACGCCACACCATGAGATGTTACATCATATTTTGATACTTTTGGATATAGTTGTGGATTGTATATTTTCTTGAGATTATATTATATGTGATGGATGAATGTAACAGAATAACTCGGTTATTGCTATTATATTACCATTAGATGTTTCCCCATCTTATTTATAATTCTGCTACTATACTCTGATTCCACTACTTATGTTTGTTTGTGTTGTGAGATTGTGAAAATGTTAAGGTACTGCTATCAGAGATCTTAGCTAGTTTGTGAGATAAATATGTCTTACTCACACCACCGGTATTCTTAATGGTAAGTTGGCTCTACTAAGAGTGGGGTGTCACCCATAATTTCAAAAACTTGGAGAATATTCTAAAAGAAAGGAGAGGATGGATGGAAGGAGACAAATGAGGAGGGGGACCACCTTTTTATAACAGAAACCCTTTTATTGCGACCCCAAGGGTAATTGGTGGCCCCATGACCCTGTGGCCCGTGCTAATTGGTTGCCCCCCAAATTAAAATTTTGAATTTTTGGATTACATTTGGATAAAACAGACCAAATTACCCTATTCACAGTTGTCACACATGGCTAGTAACTAGGATACTTGCCCTTGGTCCATAGTTTCTCAACGTGACCAATGACCAGGATACTAACCCCTGGTCCATAGTTGCCTTGCATGGCTAGCGACTGGGATACTAACCCCTGGTCCATATTTACTGATGAGCACATTTATGTGTAAAATCTTAGGATGTAAGCATGCATTTTTACATACTTAGAATGGAGCTACCTTGGGTTTTACTCTCTTTTTGCAGGTTTTGTATTTTAAAGGCCTTGGGAACTATTGGGCACCATATCTCCAATTTCACACGTAAAGAGGTCCTATTTCTTTTCATGGCTGCGAAGAGGACAAATTTCTAATTAAGATGGACATGTTGCATTAAAAGTATATATTTTTTTGGCACCCATACAAGTGATCATTCTTTTCTGTCCAGAAAAAGAATAATGGACCAGAACATAACCGAGATGCAGGCGCAGCACTTCTGCAGTTGTCCCAGGGATACTAGAGAATATTTTAGATGCCAAAAAGAAGGAGGGACCCACTTGGGCAATACACTCTCTCTCCTCCCCTTGCACTGAAGATTTTCTCTCTTTTTGGAAGATTTTATGAAGTTTTTCCCTCTTCTATTCTTCCACTTAAAGATCAAGGGCAAAGAAGTAATCGTCCAAGGGGTTGTGTGCAAGATAGAAGAGAGAGAAAAGAAAATAAAGAGAAAAAATAGGAAAAAAAAGGAGCGATTCATTGGACTCCTCTCCTTTCTCTCCTACGATTCTCTCCCATTCTCTCTTCTCTCTCCTCCACCTCATCAAAACCTAAATCATTGGACACTCTCCCCTGCCTCCTTTTCTCTCTTCTCTCTCCTCATCATCATCACCTTAGATATAAAAAAAACCTAATTAGGAAACATAAATCGTGGGAGACTCTCCTCTCGCCTACAATTATCTCCCTTTCTCTCTTCTCTCTCCTCCACCTCATTACAACCAATTCATTGGACTCCCTCTCCCCTATTCCCTATAAATAAAAATGATACAAGAGGGGAGAGGGCACACTTCACTTTTAGGGCTTTCTTTTCTCTAGTCTTTCTCTAGGTTTTCTCTAGTTCTTCTTCTAGTATTCTTCTTACTTTTTTGGTTTAAGCACTTATGTAATGGATGTTTATTCAATGAATGCAAGTTTTTTTTTTTTTTTTTGATTTTTTTTGTTCTTGGTATTCAGTTGTACTTTTACTTTCTAGTTCTAGGCTTAGTTCTAAGTGACAACAACCAAGTGTGGAGCAGAAGTTTTCAAGTTCAGATTTGTCTTCTCTAGGCCTAGCAATTTCAGATTTGGTTTATTCCAGATCTGGTTTTTGGGTTGGTAGTATTTCAAATCAAATAAGAAACAACAAGTTTTAATTCAAGTATGGAAGTTCAGGTAGGTAGGCTTCTTTATAAGTCTTCTCATCTCCCCTCTCATTCCCTCTTCTGGCTACCCATTCCTTCTTAACTTAGGTTTTTAATTTCATTTTTACTTTATTGTTTTCCCTTTCCCCCAAGGTTCTTGGCTAGACGATGCGTTGGCTTTGCCCCTCCTAGCTATAGAACCATCCTTTTATTGCCTTTACTTTCAGTTATTTACTTTGCCTCGCTTTCCCTAAAGCTACGTAGTGAAGCCCTTGTAAGACTTACTCTCTAGTCAAGTAGGGAAGCTTGCATTATTTGCGTTGCATCCCTCAAGCTAAGTAGGGAAACCTAATTGTGTGCCTCTTTCTAGATTTCTTCCCTTTTAGTTGCACTTTTATTATTTATTTCAGCACTTTTACTTTCAGTTATTTACTTTTTATCTGTGTGGTTTGAGGTATTTAAATTCCTAGATGTGTTGGTTTGGACGCTTTTAGATGCATTAGTTTTATGGCAGTAGTTAGAAGTATATCACCATAATTAATTGATACACTTTTGCGTTACTTAAAAATGCCAAAAATAAAGTGGTTGCTCTCCTTATGTTCAACCCGTAGCTACACTGATCTATACACTTGCGGTTTCTTTTAAATCTCAAGCAGTTACCCTCTATGGCCAGTAACCAGGATACTTGCCCTTAGTCCATAGTTGCCCCATGTGGCCAGTGACCAGGATACTAACCCCCGATCCATAGTTACCCCGCATGCCCAATGACCAGGATACTCACCTCGGGTTCAAAGTTGCCTTGCATGGCTAGTGACCAGGATACTAACCCCTGGTCCATAGTTACCCCGCATGGCCAGTAACCAAGATATTTGCCCTTGGTCCATAGTTGCCCCACATGGCTAGTGACTGGGATACTAACCCCTAGTCCATAGTTACCCCGCATGGCTAGTAACCAAGATACTTGCCCTTGGTCTATAGTTTCCTCGCGTGGCCAATGACCAAGATACTGACCATGATCCAAGTTGCCCCACGTGACTAGTGGCCAAGATGTTCCCTTGACCTTTCTGTAGTTACACCGCATGACCAAAGACTAAATTACCCCTAATCTATAGTTGCTCCACATGGTCGTGACTAAGATACTATCTTGACCAGTCTGTAGTTGCCCTGCATGGCCAAAGACCAAATTACCCTAGTCCATAGTTCCTCCACGTGGCTAGTGACTAGAATGTTCCCTTAACCTATCTGTAGTTGCCCCGCGTTACCAAAGACCAAATTACTATTCGTCTATATTTTCCCCATAGGCCAAATGACTAAGAGGCCCTTACCAGGTCTGTAGTTACTCCACATGGCCAAATACTGAAACACTCTTTAGCCAAAATGCATATCTACTAACATTTTATAGGAATAAATCGTCGAAGGTTTCCTTTCAGTAACCACCAACTCAGGCTAGATCTTAACTTCCTATTTTCAATTCCATTAGATAGGGTCGTATTAATTTATTGATCTCTTGTTGATGGATTATTCGCTCATGATTTCACTTTGCTCCTCTGCCATCATTGGGTAAGATGATAGGAGTATATGCTCTGGTGACAAAATATAGCAATTTTTTTTTCCCTTTGGCTGTGGCATAGACCTTAACCAAAGAAGGGCATTCTATAGATGCCCATTTTTGTCACCCTCCCCCAGCTATGATGATTTACAGGATGTGGATGCGATCTATGCTTTCCATCAACATAGAAGACGAATTTCTAAGGTAACTTGAATCTGACTCGAAAACCTTATTCACATCCTAAGACCTAGCCCTAGAAACCCAAACCCAAAACCTAAGAGAAGGAGATTCAGCCATAGCATATTATATACTGAGAAATCAAATCTGAATACCCTCCCAAAGTGTAGGCACAACATTTCCAAACATCCCCGAGGGTGAGGTGAGTAAAACCCCTTAATAATCCTCAACCATTTTGAGCAAAAGATGGGCTCAACACCTGCACCGATGGATAGTGCTCGAAAACACGATTCTAATGATATATGATACACTAAAATAAGACCACCTAATCTCCTAGAATCATCTTAGAAAGTTAGGAATGTTATGGATGGCCAGATCAACATCAATTAGATCCCTAGAATATTCCTTCACTTGCTACCCCGGTAAAAAAATAGCAGCCCTGTGAGGCTCGCGGCCCCATGGCCTCACAAGCATTTGGCAGCCCTGTAAAATCCTCATAAATATTGTGTGCCCAAAACAGGAAGTCCCACAAATTTCCTTCTTTTTGGGTCTGAAAATCTATAAATAGCCCGCTATTAACTCTTCCCAAGGTGTGGAATGTTCACCTACCCTACCCATTGTGAGCTACCCCTCTTTTAGTGTCTTATGGCTTTTGGAGAGTGCCCCAATCCCTTTTATCCCAAAGATCTAGCCTTTACAAATTGAACCCCTACTGAAATACCCACTAAAAGATCTAGCCTTTACAAGGCGAACCCCTTCCAAAATACTTGCCCAAAAATCTAGCCTTTATAACCGAAACCTCCGTCGTAATACCCACCCAAAATCTAGCCTTTACTAGCCAAACCTCTACCAAAATACCCATCTGAATTGTAGCTTTTACAAGTTGAACCTCTGCTCGACTGTCTAGAGGAGTCAGGAAAGGTTACAAGGAAGCCGGAGCTTCCGAAGAAAGAAGGCTAATGATCAAGACCACTTCCACCTGAGATGAGAGAACACTTGAGGCAGTCCACATCTACTACAATAGGGGCCTGCTTCTCTTGACCCAAAACAAGGGTCATGCTTAAGTAGAATTCCTCAACCCTATAGGAAAAATGTAGATTCTCAATTCACATGTGGTAGTGTGCATAAGTAGTATAGCAATAATTTAGCCTTGCATACAGTATACGATTAATTAAGGGAGAATCATCATTTTTATGCATCTAGTAGGAAGACCAATCGAACCAGGTGGAGTGGGTGCCTAACTTCTTCCCAACTTCATAACCTGACACTTGCCCGAATATCTGGACCAGACTAATTTTTTGGCCCTGTCCATATGGATCAGGCCCACCCATCGGGTTCTAGCCCTAATCCTATGTGGTGACTCCAAACCGAATCCCTGATATTGGACCATCATCAATCATTTCCCTTTAGAGATCATATCCATACCCCTCCAAAGGGGATACATAGGGCTCCAGTGAAATAGGCCCCCATGTGTCCCCGAACAAAGATCTAGCGGCTTGGGGACAGCAGATGCCTGGCAAAGAAGAGGGCCCAGAACCCTCCACCGACTGTTACCCTCACAACCTGTGATGTGAATAGCATGCATTGGTGAGTTGTGGATAATGTGTGCTGGTGAATTGTGGATAGTGTCTATTAATGAATTGAGAGAGATTATGGTTGTTGTTGTTGTTGTAGGGTGGGATGTAGTGTGGCCGGAGTAGTTTTCGGTACTGCATGCCCACGGAGTGAGAGAATGTGTGTGGTTATGGATGGTGGATGCAGTGTGTCTAGGGTAGTTTTCGGTACTGCATTTCCAATCATGACTACCTTACTTTGTGATGTGATATGTTGCGTATTAGATTGCCTTCAGACAGGAACGTAAACCTGGGTACTACAACTCCTTGCAAATAGGGGAAAACGTGTTGGCTAATCCCACCCATCTGATGTGACCGAGGTCATTACCGATGTTGTGGTTTACTTGGGATTATTAATAGGGGCTTACAAGGTATCGAAGTATGCATGTAGGGACCGGTATGCTCTTGACTCACAACTAGCTTGATTTGCTGGGTGACCAAAGGCAAATTCCGAGATAAGGGATACCACCTAGATCACACTAGCACTAAGACCCCATCTGGACATACAATTGTTGAATAGGCTATGTGATAGTAAACTGGATCATGTAATTGCATTGATTTAATGTTGTCAATCATTATTATATCATTCATACTTAGTTGTGCTTGTTTGCATGTCCACTCCTCACTGGGCTTTATGGAAGCTGATTAAGCCGTATTTTATATATCCATGATCATTTTAATTGAACATTTTGATTCTAGATTAATGATAAAAGTAACTACATAATGTGATTTTCTCACATTTACAGGTTATAGGATCATGCATAAAAAAGATGCTAAATGGGAGGATCCAATGCAATCTAGACATTGGTTTACCAATGGATCAATTCACGTGTGATCAAGGACAAGATGGGAATAACTTTCACTAAAGTAATTAAGGGCAAAGGAGGAATTTCACCTCAATTTAGAAGATTGACCGAGAGATTGAGTAACAAAGAAGAATCGGACCCGGGAGGACTTGCACAAGTGTAGGGGCATAATGGTAATTTTAAAAGATGAGGAGTTCATCGGAACATATCAGATATTGGGCTCGTTGCGTTCATAATTTAAATTGATGCATCTTTAATTCCCAATTCAAGTCAATCCGGGGTCAGGATGGAGAGATATAGCCCAAAAACCATTTTGGGCTAAGTTGAAATTTAAGTTGAATTTTAGAATTTAAAAAAAATAACTATATTATCTCTATCCTCTCTCCTATACGCAACTCTCTATTTCCAAACTCTATTGCCTCTTGGTTTCATTCTTCCTTTCTCTCTTTCTTTTACAAGTATCTTTCTCTTTTACACTTAGTTTCTAACTCTCCACTTTCTTATCTTACAAGTATCTCTCCCATTCCTAAACTACTTCTAACACGCTCTCCTTATCCTATATATAGGGACCTAATTCACAACTTGAGGAGAACAAAAAATTTTAGAGAGCTTTTTCTTATTAGCTTTTTCTTTTCTCTTGAGTTGTAAGCAAATATTGAAGTTGAAGTTTGAAGTTTGAAGTTTGCAGTTCTTAAGCTTGGATTTTGCAGTACATATTCAGTCAAGTACTTCTTTTTATTTTCTTTTTAATTTCATATAATGTCTTGTCCATCTTCTAGTTTTTCTTCATCTTTTCCCATCCCTATGGTTAACTAAATCCTACAACTTAGGGATTGGATGTGTCATACCCCACTTCCAGTAGACCCAACTTACCGTGTAGGAATACTGGTGGTGTGAGTAAGATGCTTACCCATCTTACGAACCTACCAGGATCTCTAATAACAATACCTTAATGATTCACAATCTCACCACACAAACCAACTAATAGCCGTGGAATCAGAGTACAATAATAGAATCATAAGTAAAATGAGGAAGACATCTAGTGATACTGTAAATATCCATAACCAGTTTATTTGTTACAATTTTCCAAGACTTATAAATATCAAGTTCAAAAGTATACCATCCACAAATCTATATCAAAATAATAAAAATACACCCAACACCTCATGGTGCCGCGTATGCACAGAGATCATAGGCACAATCCTAGTCATGCTTCCTTACTTCTGGCATCCACTAATCGCTCACTCCGTACTAGGGTCTAGAGGAAAGAGAGTCACAAGACATAGGCACGACTGTACCTACATCATCACCTAAAAGGGGGTATATACGTGGTATGAGCTTTCCAACTCGCTTAGTGAGGGGTGGGGTTCATGCACAACCAAGCAAAGGTAATCGCATATATAATTCATGATGCATGATTACAGAAATTAAACACATAGTTCAGGATGCTCGTGATGCAATTTATTTATTTATTATCCACCTAGCAATACAATTTAGTCTGGTTAATGCTACTACAGTGCATTAGGCTATATCTCTTGTCTCGAAACCGCTATCGACTACTTAGCAATACAAGCCCTAGCCATGATTAGGTGCTTGCCGGTCCCTATATGCGACCATCGGTCACCTAAGAAACCCTTGATAACCCCTTACTGGTAGTCACGGCATCGGTATGTCCATCAGTCATGCCGTACAATTTCCCACCTTTGGCAATAATCATATTGTACCACGGGTGTGGCATTCCGGGAATGTTCATCCAACATACCACCACCGGTTTATCCAACACCTTAAGGGATGTAGCATAGGGAATGATAGCTAACCACAAATATTCTATATGACTTCATAATGATATAGTTAGTACAAATTACACGATACCAGTAACACATCGGCCACAAAGTGTAACCCGCGACTGTTTACCTAATCTAGCATGTATAATAATAGTTGAGCATGGACTACGCAACATTGAGATTCCCATCGGCCATGAAGCGTATCCATTTCTAAACACAGTCTTAGAGTACACTATACCGGTAACACATCGGCCACAAAGTGTAATCCATGACTACAACTAACTCTAATGCACATAATCAATGCGTGGATGCAACAAACATACGATAATCACTGTATCTGTACCACCTCGGCCACATCAGATTTCGTTTCATACATACAACAATCATGCGGTGATCATGGTACTGGTATCACCTTAGCCACACTAGATCCCGCCATACATTTCAATATACATCTCATATCATTGTTATCATTTCCAATACAATTGAACCAACATAAATATCAAAATAGTGATCGTCAATCTAAGCATGTATATAACCAAATGAGAATTTAAATATGCGATTGCATGTGAACAATTGTTAATATTGTAAATATTCCATAAAAGAAAAAGCAACCATCTCTCACCTTGATTAGGCTCGTGCGGATTAAGGTTCAAGTATCGCCACCGGTTGTTCAATTCAATTTTGGCCTCAGGATATGTGCGTATCACTGTCCTAGGCACAAGGGTAATCAATTCCATTTCGGCCTCAGGATATGTGCACCTCAGGAGGGGCCCACATGAATCACCTCGAAAGGGTATAGGCAAAGTCCCACAGGGAGAGTACTGTCACTGGAAACACTTACCGAAAACGAGTACTGTCCACCAAAAATATCAGACCTATTTCCAGTGGACATAATAGAGAGCTCCTAAGGCTCGGGTGGTCACTGGAAACACTCATCGGAAACAGCCCCAATGTTTTCGGTGGCATATTTTCGATGGCAGTACAAAAATTGCCCGTGTGATTTGGGGCTTTACGGCTCTGGACCAATCATCGGGATTTGTTTAGTGGAGTTTGTAGGGGATGTTCCTAGCATCATTTTAAGTTATTAAAATCCTGATTCCACCAAGCCATTTAGAAGATACGTCGATTAAATGATTGAAACCCTAGGTGGTCATTTGGTCAATCTTGTTGTCGAGGCTCACCGGACTCGATTTGAGCTCGTAATGGCACCAGGGTGATCAAATACGTAATCCCTAAGCTCTAGAAGGTATATGGGTCTAGATTCTTCCTATACCTAGATTGTCCTAGTTCAAAATGAAGAGAGAGATGTATAAGAGGTTGCACTTACCTCCAGCGAGGATTCCGACAACTAGGCAGGCAGTCGACACAAAGGGGAGCTCCCTCCTCCTTCTTCCTCTTCTTATTCTTCTTCTTCTCCTCTCCTTTCCTCTCCCATGATTTGTACAAGTGAGAAATGAGGAAATGAATCCTCATTTCCACTTATATGGTAAGTTAGGCCTTAGGACTTGTTTGGTTTGGTCCTAGTCCGATTTGAATGGGTTAATCCGACTTCCTGGGCACGTGGACCCAACTACTTTGGTCCATAAGGTGTACATGTCATGTGGAAGGGTGTGGGGAATAATCTGGGATCAGCCAGGGCTGTCCACGATGTGGGAGGTGGGTCCCACGGACATCAAAACCCAACCAGTAGCCTAAATGATTAGTGGAAATAGCCAGTGGAAATAGGCCTAGGCTGTTTCAGATGGTCAAGATAGGTTGTTGTCTTGACTGCTTGTTGTCCACCAGTTAGTTTCACATGGGTAGTTAACCTAGGTTGTGTTCATGGTCTTCCAACAATTTTGGTGCATGTTGGGATTCAAGTGTGGGGTATCGGGTCACTCACCGTCTAGGATCAAAAGGTACAAATCCCCTCCAGTTGGACTGGCAAGCAATACACAAACATGTGGAGTCATCTCTCCCCCTTCGGCAATGGGCAGCTGCAAGCCAAAACCCAGTGGTACTTCCCACCTTCGGTCTGAGACCTATCAAATCAATTCAAATTAGACCCAGTCAGGGCACGGGTGTAACATTCCCCCCACCTTACAAGAATTTCATCCTCGAAATTAAATGTACCTGGTAAATCAAACAATCCAAGGTACTTCTTCATTTTCCCTACCCACTCCCAGGATGCTTCCTGCTCTGGGTGGTTCGTCCACTTCATCTTGACGAAGGATACGGTATGATTACGGAGAATGTGGTCCTTCCGGTCAAGAATCTTCTCCATATACTCCATGTAGGCAAGATCCTCGTCCAACTCACGAGGTAGTAAGTCAAGACATGTGTGGGGTCGGGAGTGTACTTCCTCAGTATGGATATATGGAAGACATTATGTGTACCCTCCAACTCTAGTGGTAAGGCTATCTTGTAAGCCACCAATCTGATCCTTTCTAGCACATCGTACGGTCCCATAAATCTAGGACTCAGCTTTCCTTTCTTGCCGAACCGCATTACCCCTTTAACTGGGGAGATCTTCAAGAATACCTTATCTCCAACTCCAAATTCTAGATACTTTCTCCTGACATCTGCATAGCTCTTCTGTCTGGACTGAGCTTCTTTAATTCTTTCTCTAATCACATTCATCTTCTCACTGGTAGCATATATCAAGTTTGGACCCAGAATATGTCACTGACCAACATCATCCCAATGGAGTGGAGTCTAGCATTTCTTGCCATACTGTACTTCAAATGGGGACATTCCAATGGTGGCCTAATAACTATTGTTGTAGGAGAACTCAATAAGTGAGATGTGCTCATCCCAACTGTAACTCATATCCAAGTCACACACTCGAAGTAGGTCATCTAATGTCTGGATAGCCTTCTCTGACTGACCATCGGTGTGTGGGTGATATGTAGTGCTAAAGTTTAATTGTGTGCCCATAGCCTTCTGCACACATGTCCAGAACTTGGAAGCGAATCTGGGATCTCGATCATAAATGATGTTGACCGGTATGCCATGCAACCGGATGATGTTGTTAATATACAACTTGGCCAACTTATCCATAGAAAATATTACCTTGATTGGGACGAAGTGAGTTGCCTTGGTCAAGCTGTCTATAACTACCCAAATGGCATCCATACCCTTCTGAGTATGGGATAGGCCTGTGATGAAGTCCATGGTAATATTCTCCCCTTTCCACTCCGGAATAGGCAATAACAATAATAGACCATGGGGCCTTTTTCGTTCAACCTTGACTTGCTGGCATGTGAGGCATTTAGACAAATGTGTGGCCACATCATTCTTTATTCCCTTCCACCAGTAGCAACCCTTGAGGTCCTTATGCATTTTGGTGCTACTGGGGTGATGGAGTATGGAGAGCTATGTTCCACTCTCAAAACTATATCTCTGAAATCACTATCATTAGGCACGCATAACCTCCCTTTGGACTTGAGAATCCCACTGTCAGTCACAAAGAAATCAAGGTCTTTCTGGGTTCCTTCCTGGCAATTTGTTATCCGCTTCTGCAACTCTGCATTAGTACCATGAGCTGTAGTGATCCTATCCACTAGATTAGGTTGTAGCACCAATGCCGACAATGACAAGGTAACACCTTCCACTAGTAGCTCCAAATCTAATTTCCTGGCCTCCTCTATGAGATGCTCATTGGTGGTCATTGATACAAGAGTTATTGACTGGGATTTTTGACTAAGTGCATTAGTTACCACATTGGCCTTCCCTGGGTGATAGTTGATTGTACAGTCATAATCCTTTTATTAACTCCAACCAATGCCTCTATCTCATGTTGAGCTCCTTATGGGTGAAGAAGTACTTGAGGTTCTTATGGTCAATGTAGATCTAACTCTTCTCACCATACAAATAATATCTCTAGATTTTTAGTGTAAAAATTACTGCTGCCAACTCAAATAATTGGTGGGGTAGTTCTTCTCATAATCCAGCAACTTGCGGGATGCATAAGCAATGAGTTTCCTATGCTACATTAATACACAACCCAGGTTGGAGGCATCACTATACATAACCATACCACCTGTACCAGTCGGAATAGTGAAAATTGGAGCTAATACCAACCTTTTCCTTAGGTCCTTGAAGCTCTTTTTATAAACATCAGACCACTCAAATTTCACACCCTTTCAAGTGAGTCGGGTCATTGGGGTGGCAATACGGGAGAAGTTCTTAGTAAACCTCCTATAGTATTCGGCCAATCCCAGAAAACTACTTATGTTTGCCACACTTTTGGAAGTCTCCCATTATAAAACTGCCTTCACCTTGCCTGGGTCAACCTCTATACCCTTGTCTGAAACAATGTGGCCTAGGAATGCCATCTGTGATAGCCATAACTCACACTTGCTTAATTTGGTGTGGAGTTGCCTCTCTGTCAGGTGTTTCAGTACTAATCTTAGGTAAACAACATGTTCTTCTACACTCTTGGAGTATACTAAGATATCTTTAATGAATACAATCACAAACTTGTCTAAAACATCCTGGAATACCCAGTTCATCAAATCCATAAATGCAGCTGGTGCGTTGGTCAACCCAAATGACATCATCAAGAACTCATAATGTCCATACCTTGATTTGAAGGCTGTCTTGCTGACATCACTATCCTTGATCCTAAGTTGGTAGTAGCCTAATCTAAGGTTTATCTTGGAAAATACCTTGGCACCCTGTAATTGATCAAACAAATCATCTATTCTTGGCAAAGGATACCGGTTCTTGATGGTTAGCTTGTTAAGCTCTCGGTAATCAATACACAGCCTCATACTTTCGTCCTTTTTCTTAATGAACAATACCGGTGCTCCCCATGGAGACACACTAGGTCTAATGAATCCCTTCTTCAAAAGATGCTGAAGTTGCACCTATAATTCCTTTAATTCTATAGGGCCATACGGCAAGGGGCTTTTGACACTGGTGCCGAGTCAGGGTAAAGATCTATAGCAAACTTTGTCTCTCAGTCTGCGAGCAAACCTACCAAGTCATCTAGAAATACATCAAAAAATTCCCTCACCACATCTAGCTTAGTCAATGGTCTAACCTCTATCTCAGTATCCATCACAGATGATAGGTAGCCTTGACATCCCTTATCCAGTAGCTTCTCATCCTGAGTGCTGATATGATAATCTTCTTGGGTTTCTTGGGCTTATTCCCTTGAAAGACAGACTCACCCTCATCACGAGGTCTAAAAATGATTATCTTTTCTGCACATAGCACATTGGCTCTGTATGCAGACAACTAGTCCATCCCTAGAATCGCATCAAAGTTGGTCATATCCAACTCCATCAAGTGAGAATTTAACTCATGTCCACCTATGGTCACTGGACAAGGCTCATATACATAGTTTAGACCTACTACACTTCCTGTAGGGGTACTCACTGTGAAATACTGAGTCAATCCTTTGGGTGGAATCCCCATCTTCTTTGCAAATGCCAGTAATACAAACGAATGCTAGGCTCCTGAGTCAAATAACGCATATGCAAGCAATAATGATATCAATAATGTACTTGTCACTACACCGGGTGCAACCTCTGCATCTTCGGCGGTCATTGCAAACACCCTTCCCTGTAATCTCTAGCCCTGTGGGGGCTGTGCTGGTCTGGATGCTACATAGGTCTACTGGGGCCTAGGTGGAATGGTGTAGGGTGCATCACCTGACCTCCGGTGGGGGCATGTCCTGGCTAGGTGGCCCGGTTGATCACAATGGAAAAACCTTGGGCTCAACCCCATAGTTCACATGCATGTATAAGGTTACATATAATTGGAACAAATGCATACATAATGGGGCCCACATGTGTACGAAAAAAGCAATTTAGGGTTAAAGTATGCATAAGTGGGGTCCACCAAGTATTGGAATCCGATCGCACACACATTAGGGAGGGAATCGCTAATTAAGGAAACAAATATAATAATATAAAATAAAAAAATAATTTCTTCCAAAAATCTTCACCAAAAATATCAGACATATTTCTGGTGGAATTGGCAGAGGCTGATTTGGGACTTTTTCACTCACCAGAAACACTCAGCAGAAATAGGCCCAGTGTTTCTGGTGGGTTGTTTCCAGTGGACCAAATATCATTATATATAAGGCTCGGGTTTAGGGTTTATTTCACAGAATCCTATTCTAACTTGTGGAGAAGAAGAGGAAATGGCCAAGGGAGCTCCTCCAACCTATTCCCCACCTTTTGTGATTTCGTGATCGATTAGCGCCATTTACGCATCCAAAGTGAGTTCTCTTTCTCTAACCTAGGTTTTTTGAATTTTTCTCTATGAGACTTGTATCACTTTTCTAAGTTAGGTTTTCTTCTCTAAAACCTTAGGAACCTTACCGAAATCATGTATGGTCATCGTGTATATACTCATCGTGCCGTTTCACAAATGCAACCGGCCATTCCTGAAGAGGCATAGTACAACCAACTATGGTTTCACTCTATGACCGAACAAGACCATTGGGAGAACTTTGGATTTCGGAATGTGGACCCAGGAAAGTATGTGAGGACTAGGGATTTTTGGCAGTTCCGCCTTCACCAATGCTTCGAGGCAATTGGGTGGTATTGTATCCTAAAGCCCAACAAGCGATACTACCAAAGTTGGTGAGGTTATTCTGCTCTAACCTCTAGTGCATGAACCACAGTATAGAAGAGATTAGGATCACTTCCTATGTGAAGGGGCTCAAAATATCGTTCGACATGAGACAGTTGGTTGATAGTTGGCTAACATTCTGATGGTCGACAACATAGGAGAACTGGTCTACTGCCCTCCTCGGTGTTGCACCTGTGCCCTGACCCAATCTAATTTAAATTGTTGTGATAGATCTCAAACCAGAGGTGGGAAGTACCACCGGGTTTTGGCTCGCAGTTGCCCATTATCGAAAGGGGGAGAGATGACCCCACATGTTCATGCATTGCTTTCCAGTCCAACTGAATGTGATTCGTACCTTCTGATCCCATACAGTAAGTGACCCGACACCCTACACCTGAATCCTAGCATGCACCAAAATTATCGGAAGACCATGAACACAGCCTAGGGAAACTACCAATGTGAGACTAGCTAGTGGACAACAGGAAGTCAAGGCAGGTTACTGTCTTGACCACCGAAAACAACCCATCAAAAATAGCTTGGGCCTAATACCCTGGCTATTTTTGCTGACCATTTAGGCTGCTGGTTGGGTTCCGATGCCCATGGGACCTACCACTCGCATCGTAGACAAACTCGGATGATTCCAAATCCTCCTTCACACTTTCCTTATGATATAGGCACCTTCCAGAACAAAGTAGTCGGATCCATATGCCTTGAAATACGGACTAACCCATTCGGACCGGATAATGACCAAACTAAATAGGCCCCAAGGCCTAATTTAACATATAAGTGGAAATGAGGATTCATTTCCTCATTTCATGGGAGAGGAAAGGAGAGGAGGAGAAGAAGAAGAAGAAGAAGAAGAAGAAGAAGAGGAAGAAGGAGGAGGGAAGCTTACCTTGGTGTTGGTTGCCCGCCTAGTTGCCGGAATCCTTGCCGGAGGTAAGTGCAACCTCTCATACCACTCTCTCTCTTCATTTTGAACTAGGTCAAGCTAGGTATAGGTGGAATCTTGATCCATATACCTTCTAGAGCTTCGGGATTACGTATTTCATCTCCCTGGTGCCATTGCCGTGCTCAAACCGAGTCCTGTGAGCTCCGACAACAAGATTGACCAAATGACCACCTAGGTTTTTGATCATTCGATCGACGTATCTCCCAAACGGCTCGGTGAAATTTGGATTTTAATAGCTCATAATGATGCAAGGAACATCCCCCATAAACTCCATGGAGCAAATCTTGACAATTAGGCCCTAGTCGGAAAGCCCCAATTCACATGGGTAGTTTTTGTACTGCCACAGGAAATATGCCACTGGAAATAGCCACAGTGTTTTCGGTGAGTACCCGAGCCTTAGGAGCTTTCTATTATGTCCATCAAAAATAGGTCTGATGTTTTTGATGGACAGTACCTGTTTCCAGTGATAGTACTATCACTGTGGGACTATGCCTGTTCCATTTTGGGGTGACCCATGTGGGTCTCTCCGATATTCCCAACACGTATTGACGTTTTGTTACCTTTGTGTCTAGGACAGTGACATGCACGTAGCCCGAGGCCAAAATTCAATCAAACGACTGGTGGCCATACTTGAACGCTAATCCGTACAAGCCTAATCAAGGTGAGGGATGGTTGTTTTCTTTTATGGAATGTTTACATTATTAACAACTATTCATATGCGATTGTACATTTAAATTCTCCTTTTTTTATATACAAGTTTAGGTTGACAATCATGATTTTGACAATTAGGTTGGTTCAATTGTATTGGAAATGTTAACAATGACATGAGATGTATATTGAAATGTATGGTGGGATCCGATGTGGTTGAGGTGGTACCGGTACCATGATCACTGCGTGATTGTTGTATGTATGGAACGGAATCCGGTGTGGCCGAGGTGGTACCGGTACCATGATATCCGTATGTTTGTTGCATCTATGCATTGATTATGTGCATTAGAGTTAGTTGTAGTTGTGGATTACACTTTGTGGCCAATGTATTACCGGTATCGTGTACTCTGGGACTGCATTTGAAAATAGATACTCTTAGTGGCTAATGGGAATCTCGATGTTAGGTAGTCCATACTCAACTGTTATTATACATGCTAGATTAGGTAAACAGTCATGGGTTACACTTTATGGCTGATGTATTACCAGTATCATGTACCTCGGGACTATACTTGGAGATGGATTACACTTTGTGGCCTATGTATTCCCGGTATCGTGTAATTAATGCTAATTGTATCATTATAAAGGCCTGTAGAATATTTATGGTTAGATATCATTCCCTATGCTACATCCCCTTGCCAACAGGGGGTAAGGTGTTGGATAAACCAATGGTGGTATGTTTGATGAATGTTCACACAATGCCACACCCGCGGTACGATGTGATTATTACCAGAGGTGGGAACTTGTCCTGCGTGGCCGATGGACATACCGATGCTGTGACTGCTAGGAAGGGGTTATCATGGGTTTACTGGGTGACTAATGGCCGCATATTGGGATTGGAAAGCTCCTAATCATGGCTAGGGTTTGTATCACTGCGTAGTCAATGGTGGTTTTGAGACTAGGGATATAGCCTAATGTGCCGTATCATCATTTACCAGACTTAGTTGTATTGCTAGGTGGATAATAAAATAAATGAATTGGATCACAAGTATCATGGATTATGTGTTTAATTTCTCTATTCATGCATCATAAATTATTCATGCAACTGCTTTGCTTGGTTGTGCATGACCCCACCCCTCACTGAGCGAGTTGGAAAGCTCACCTCACTTATATGCCTCCTTTTAGATGATGATGCATATACCGTGCTACCTATGGCATGTGACCCGTTATCCTCAGATCGGAGTATGGTGTGAGTGACTGGTGGACACCAAAAGTGGAGAAGTATGACCAGGACTATTCCTGCGACCACTGTGCTTATGTCGCAGCCTGAGGAGCATGATACACTTTTGATGATTTTGATATCGACTGATACTATTGGTATTCATTTGGGCTTATGTATGCATAAGTCATGTTTAATTGTAACGGATAAACTTGGTTATGAATATTATATTATCACTAGAAATTTTCCATTTTATTTATGATTCCTCTATTATACTCTGATTCAGCTGCTTTCGGTTGGTTTGTGTTGTGAGATTGTGAATCGTTAAGGTATTACTATCAAAGATCCTAGTAGGTTCGTAAGAAGGGTAAGCGTCTTACTCACACCACCGGTATTCCTACATGGTAAGTTGGGTCTCTTGGAAGTGGGGTATGATAGCTTGGTATTAGAGTGCGATGCTCTGCCTTAACTCACAATCTCAACCAAACTATGACTTGGGGAAATTAGGATTTAAATAAATATCTTAAAGACAACAATAATAGAAATTACACAATTAGGAGACAAGTATAGGTATCAAAGCCGTTTCATTATAATTAAGAACAGAGTACATAAGCTTACAAAAATTTTCACAAAAATAAAAGACTGAAAGCTGGAAATCTTAACTAGCCTAAATCTAGGAATTCAATAACAGAAGCAAATGATAAAAAAAAAATTCAACTAACAACTAGAACATTAAATTCAAAGAAAACAAGGAATGAGAAATCCTAAAACTATAGTTGCAACTAACTACTCCTGTTGATTCTGCTGCAGCTGATGCTATCCTTGGTCTTGAACCTGGTTCTGGTTCTGACCATGTACTCCAGGAGATGGCACCAAAATGGCGAGGTGGAAGATCATTGCCTGCATTTGTGCCTCAAGGGAGGCCACCCTGTTATCCATAAAATAGTAATTCTTGTCCATGCTCTCAAGTCGGTTATCCATCCTCCTCAATAGGTTTGTGGTGGTGTCCAAGCTGGCCATCACATCATTGAGACCATAAGGTCTCGCGCCCCTAGTGCTACGGGAAGAGGAGGTAACAGTGGAACCTATAGTATATGGGTCAAGTGGTGGAACACCACCATCACCACCACCAACCCCACCAGCACCTCTACCAGCACCACCACCAGCCCCATCAGCATCTCCACCATCTCCCTCAGTACCTTTGCCAATAACCCCAGCCTCACCTCTCAGTTGACCCTCCACCTCCATTGGTTGTTCTTCCTCAGCCTCATCGGGTGAGACTTTCACTCATATCAAGGGTCATTTTCTTCAGGGAATCTTTGTTAAAGTCTATGACATCGTCTCCCAAGTACTCCTCACCTTGCTAGTCCACCCCAAAGATTCCCTAAAGAAGATGACCCTGGATATGAGTGAGGTCTCACCCGATGAGGCTGAGGAAGAATGCCAATAGAGGTGGAGGGTCTACTGGGAGGTGGTTTTAGGGTTATTGGTGGAGGTGCTGAGGGAGATGGTGGAGACGCTGATGGGGCTGGTGGTGGTGCTGGTAGAGGTGCTGGTGGAGTTGGTGGTGGTGTTGGTAGAGTTGCTAGTGGGGTTGGTGGTGGTGATGGTGGTGTTCCACCACTTGATCCACAGACTATGGGTTCCATTGTTGTCTCCTCTTCCAGTAGCACTAGGGGCGCAAGGCCTTATGGTCTCAATGATGTGATGGCTTGCTTAGACACCACCACAAACCTATTGAGGAGGATGGACAACTGGCTTGAGAGTATGGATAGGAATAACTGTCTCTTGGACAATAGGATGGCCTCCCTTGAGGCATAGATGCAGGCGATGATCTTCCACCTCACAATTCCGGTGCCACCTCCAGGAGTACATCGTCAAAACCAGAACCAAGCTCAAGGCTAAGGACAACATCAGTAGCAGCAGGTTCAACAGGAGTAGTGGCTTATGTTACCACTCTAGTTTTAGGATTTCCCATTCCATGTTTTCTTTAAATTCTATGTTCTAGATGTTAGTTGAAATTAATTTTCTGTAATTTGCTTCAGTTATTTGAATTCCTAGATTTAGGCTAGTTAGGATTTTCAGCTTTCTGTCTTTCATTTTGAGAAAATTGGTGTAAGCTTATGTACTCAGTTCTTGATTATAATGAAATGGATTTAACACATATACTTGTCTCCTAATTGTATAATTTCTATTATTTGTTGTCTTTAAATTTTTTATTTAAATCCAAATTTCCCAAGTCATGGTTTGGTTGAGATTGTGAGTTAAGGCAGAGCATCATGCTCTGATACCAAGCTGTCACACCCCACTTCCAGTAGACCCAACTTACCATGTAGGCATACTGGTGGTGTAAATAAGATGCTTACCCATCTTACGAACCTACCAGGATCTCTGATAGCAGTACCTTAACGATTCACAATCTCACAACACAAACCAACTAATAGTAGCGGAATCAGAGTATAATAGTGGAATCATAAGTAAAATGGGGAAGACATCTAATGATATTGTAAATATCCATAACCAGTTTATCTGTTACAATTATCCAAGACTTATAAATATCAAGTTCAAAAGTCTACCATCCACAAATCTATATCAGAATAACAAAAATATGCCCAACACCTCATGGTGACGTATATACGCAAACATCACAGGTACAATCCTGGTCATGCTCCCCTACTTCCAGCATCCAACAGTCGCTCACTCCGTACTCGAGTCTAATGGAAAGAGAGTCACAAGACATAGGCATGACCTACCAGCATCATCATCTAAAAGGGGGCATATACGTGGGGGAGCTTTCCAACTCGCTCAGTGAGGGGTGGTGTTCATGCACAACCAAGCAAAGGCAATCGCATATAAAATTCAAGATGCATGATTATAGAAATTAAACACATAGTCTATGATGCTCGTAATGTAATTCATTTATTTATTATCCACCTAGAAATACAACTAAGTCTGGAAAATACTACTATGGCACATTAGGTTGTATCCCTCATCTCAGAACTGCCATCGACTATGTAGTGATACAAGCCCTAGCTATAATTAGGAGCCTGCTAGTCTCTAATGCAGCCATCGATCACCCAGCAAACCCCTAATAACCCCCTCCTAGCAGTCATGGCACATGTATGTCCATCAGCCATGCTGAACAAGTTCTCACCTCCGGTAATAATCACATCGTACCATGGGTGTGGTATTCCAGTAAGGTTCATTGAATATACCACCATTGGGTTATCCAACACCTTACCCACTATTGGCAAGGGGATGTAGCATAGGGAATGATACCTAACCACAAATATTCTACATGCCTTCATAATGATACAGTTAGTTTGAATTACATGATACCAGGAAGACATCAGCCACAAAGTGTAATCCATCTCCAAGTACAGTCCTAGGGTACACGATACCAGTAACATATTGGCCACAAATTGTAACCCATGACTATTTACCTAATCTAGCATGTATAATAACAATTGAGTATGGACTCCACAACACTAGGACTTCCATCGGCCACGAAGCGTATCTATTTCCAAATGCAGTCCTGGAGTATACGATATCGGTAACACATCGGCCACAAAGTGTAATCCATGACTACAATTAACTCTAATGCACATAATCAATGCATGGATGCAACAAACATATGGCAATCACGATACCGGTACCACCTCGGCCACACCAGATTCTGTTTCATACATACAACAATCACACGGCTATCACAATACCGATACCACCTTGGCCACATCGGATCCCGCCATACATTTCAATATACATCTCATATCAATGTTATCATTTCCAATACAATTGAACCAACATAAGTATCAAAATAATGATCGTCAATCTAAACATGTATATAACCAAATAAGAATTTAAATATATGATCGCATGTGAATAGTTGTTAATATTGTAAACATTCTATGAAAGAAAAAGCAACCATCCCTCCCCTTGATTAGGCTTGTGCAGATTAAGGTTCAAGTATGGCCACTGGTCGCTCAATTCAATTTTGGCCTCGGGGTACGTGTGCATCACTGTCCTAGGCACAAGGGTAACCAAACGTCAATACGTTTCGGGCACATCGGGAGGGGCCAACATGGGTCACCCCCAATGGGTATAGGCAAAGTCCCATAGTGACAATACTGTCACGAAAAACAAGTACTATCCATAGGAAATATCAAACCTATTTTTGATGGGCATAACAGAGAGCTCTTAAGGCTCAGGTGGTCATCGAAAACACTCATCGAAAACAGCCCCAGTGTTTTCGGTGACAGTATAGAAACTACTTGTGTGATTTGGGGCTTTCCGACTTGGGCTCGATCGTTGAGATTTGCTTCATGACGTTTGTGGGGATGTTCCTAGCATCAATATAAGCTATTAAAATCCCAATTCCACTGATCCATTTGGGAGATACATCGATTGAATGATTGAAACCCTTGATGGCCATTTGGTCAATCTTGTTGCTAGAGCTCAACGGACTTGGTTTGAGCTCGACATTGGCACCAGGGAGATGAAATATGAATCCCCAAGCTCTAGAAGGTATATGGGTCAATATTCCACCTATACCTAGCTTGACCTAGTTCAAAATGAAGAGAGAGAGATGTGTGAGAGGTAACGCTTATCTCCGGCAAGGACTCCAGTAACTAGGCAGGCAGCCGGCTCCAAGGTAAGCTTCCCTCCTCCTTCTTCTTCTTCTTCTTCTCCCATGATTTGTACAAGTGAGAAATGAGGAAATGAATCCTCATTTCCACTTATATGGTAAGTTAGGCCTTAGGGCCTGTTTGGTTTGGTCCTAGTCCGGTCCGAATGGGTTAATCCAACTTTCAGGGCATGTGGACCCGATTACTTTGGTCCATAAGGTGTACATGTCATGTGGAAGGGTGTGGGGAAGAATTTTGGATCAGCTGGGGCTATCCACAATGTGGGTGGTGGGTCCCATGGGAATCGAAACCCAACCAGCAGCCTAAATGGCCAGGTAAAACAACCAGCAGAAACAAGCCTAGGCTATTTTCGATGGGTTATTTTTGGTGGTCAAGGTAGGTTGCTGTCTTGACTGCTCGCTATCCACCAGCTAGTCTCACACGGGTAGTTACCCTAGGCTGTGTTCATGGTCTTTCCAAAATTTTGTTGCGTGCCGGGATTCAAGTGTGGGGTGTCGGGTCACTTACCATCTAGGATCAGAAGGTACGAATCCCCTCCAGTTGGATTGGCAAGCAATACACTAATATGTGGGGTCATCTCTCCCCCTTGGGCAATAGGCAGCTATGAGCCAAAACCCGGTGGTACTTCCCACCTCTGATCCGAGACCTATCACAACAGTTCAAATTAGACCGGGTCAGGGCACGGGTGTAACAGGATGAATCCATGAGATGAAGAGCAACTTGTAAGCAATTGATGCCCGTTGTCTTAATTCCATATAACCAAAACCCTGCTGGAAATTGAAAATTATGTATGCCATTGATTACCTTTCGTATGCATAATTGTCAACTTCCAATACGGTCTTGCTTTTAACCTAATGCTATGTATGTGTTGAATAACTTATGGGGCATGTTAGATTTAAAAATCAATATTTCCTATTGACCTATTCAAGCATACGATATAGGGGTAGATTGTTTGTAGACTTTTTTTAAATCTCATGGTTGATTCTAATTCCTAAGTGCATCCCCACATCATAATTTCACATCTCTCTAGTTCTTACATAATTTTAAGTTCATTAAATCATTCTTGCCTTAATCTTAGGTTCACTTTATTATTGCATGTTTAACTTAATTCCACGGTTAATTCTAGTATTTTTCATCATTATTAGTTTACTTTACTTTTATTTGTGACACCCCATTAGTTATCTCACCTCCCTGTGATCGATCCGTAGCTACACACGACCCGTGCACTTGTGATTTTTCATTATTTTTCAATCAAGTTTTTGGCACCATTGTCGGGGAGGTGATGCCTTTGTGTTCAATTTTAGACTGATTCAGAGTGTCTTTATTTTCTACTTTATTTTACATTAAGTCAAAAAAAAAAATTACACAATATGGCTGAAGAAATACCCAAAATCCTTAGGGACAGATTCTACCCCACCCGGGCAGCACAACCTTCATGTATTCATTTGCTAGCTGCCCAAGTACTAACTATGGGGTTAAATCTCAGTTCATTACCATGTTACCTCATTTTCACGGTCTACCATCTGAAGATGCCTACCTCTTCCTTAGGAAATTTGAGGAAGTGTGAGTTCTCATAAAGATGCAATAATTGACAGATGATGCAATTAAGCAGAGATTTATCACTTTCTCGCTCAAAAATGGAGCGAAGAAATGGCTATATGGGATGCCTACTAATTTCATTACCACTTCGGAGAAATTCACAGTGGAATTTCTGAAGAAATACTTTCCCCTGCACAAAACTAATAAGATTAGGAACGATATTCTTCAATTTAGGAAAAAACCCAGTGAATCATTTTCCAAGCTCATGGAAAGATTCAAAGACCTCCTCCAAGAGTGCCCTCACCATGGACTTGATACATGATATTTGTGCCAAATCATATATAAGGGAATTGACTACCACACAAAGCATATGTTGGAATCCATGTGCCCTACAATATTCACTTCATTTACTAATCCCAACATTTCTTAGAACTTTTAGTCTATACCTGGCTGAAAAGACTCGTGAGTGGGCATCAACTCAGGAAGTGAGAGAGCCACTATCAAAGGTTACTTTGCTGAAAGTGTTGTGGAAAAAGAAGCTCATTTAGATAGTCTTCTCAAGAGACTAGAAGTCATAGTGGTTAAGGGACCATCTCAAGTATGTCAAGTTAATCAAACTATCCCTATGTGCAGTTACTGCCATACTCCAAACCATGTTATGGAGGAATGCCCCAATCTTTCTGGATGTAGCAATGGTAGTGAGAATGTGAGTGCAATGTACCCCAATAATCCATATAGCAGCACTTACAATCCAGGAAGGAGAAACCATCCAAACTTCTCTTGGAACCAAGGGAATAACTAAGCTGAACTATCAAATTTCAAGAATCAAGGTCAGTTTGGTCCCCCAACGTCCAACCCTCCTTCTAATTTTGTTAGGCTACCACCCCCAAATCCTAATTTGCAACCCTCCGAGTTTCCAAAGTGGGTGAGTCAGCTAGGATCAGTTCTTTAGAGAAAAATATGGAACTTCTCATGAGTACCTTCATGACAAGCCAACATAATATGGAGAAGAAAATCTTGCAACTTGCTATGGCTTTACATGAACTGGAAAAAGGGAAGGTTCAAAGTCATTATGATCTGAATCCCAGGAACTTGAATTTGAATCATCAAGGACAACCTAATTCATTGAATACAGTTCAACAAAGTTCACACCAAGGAGAGCCCTCCAATCACTGTAATTTCATCTATGCACTAAGGAGTGGCCATGAATACACTTGGGATGATATACCTGATTCATCTGAGTATCCCGAGAACATTTATGTTAAGGTTAGTACTCCATCTCCTTTACCAGGTTCGTCTGAGAAACCTAGTACTATTACTTTTCAGGATGAGTAGCCTGAGGGAGTCTTTGTGCCTACTGCCCCATTCCCAAAGAGATTAGTGAATACCAAGAAAAATGCTTCCATTGATAAAATCCTTAATGTTTTCAAGAATGTACAAGTCAACATTCCTCTGTTGGATGCAATCTCACAAGTCCCTACTTATGCTAAAGTCCTTAAGGACTTATGCACTCAAAAGTGATCCACCAATGTGCCCAAGAAAGACTTTTTGGCTGTAAATGTTAGCTCCATTCTGTCTCACCATATGGTAGCTAAATATAAGGATCCTGCTTGCCCCACTATGTCTTATGTTATTGGTAACACAAAGATAGACATCTTCTTGATCTTGGAGCAAGTGTTAATCTTTTGCCTTTGTCTGTCTACCAACAATTAGGTTAGGGAGAACTGAAATCGACTAAGGTCACACTTTAGTTAGTGGATAGATCAGTCAAGACTCACAAAGGCATAGTTGAGGATGTCTTACTTAAAGTTGAGAATTTTTATTTCCTATTGATTTCATTGTTTTTAGACACCCAACCAGTTGCCAACATTAGAGACTAGATCCCAATCATTCTTGATAGACCATTCCTTGCCACCACTAATTCCATAATCAATTGCAAGAACGATATCATGAAACTTTCTTTTGGCAACACTTCTGTGGATTTTAATGTCTTTAGGTTGGGTAAGCAACCAAATCTCCATGAAGAGGAAGTTCATATGCTCCAGAAAATCCCAGATTCTATTGAGACATATTTTGATATTGGCTTTGATTCAAAATTTTAAGAGTGTATGAAACAATTGGGTGGTTTTGATGAGAGAATTTTGTCTGAGTTTTGGAGTCTCCAACCACCAGTAGAGCCCATTGGACCCTTATCTACCTCAATGCCAAAGCCTTCCATTGTTGAACCCCCTAAGCTTGAGTTGAAGGAGTTGCCCTCCAATCTTAAGTATGCTTCCTTAGGTAAGGATCACACTCATCCAATCACCATTGCTTCTGATTTGACTTTAAGTCAGAAGGAGGAGTTGATCAAGCTTTTAAAGGAAAATAAGGAAGCCATAGGATGGACCATGGCTGACATCAAAGGAATTCACCTTTTTATTATTCAACATCATATTCACCTCATTGAGGGGTCCAAACCTTCAATGGAACGCTAGAGAAGAGCTAACCCAGTGAGGAAGGAAGCTATTCAAAAAAAATTCTAAAATGGACGGATAATGGGATCATTTATCCCATTTTTTACAGGGGCAAGCATTTTTGTAATAGACCATTTGAGGCCCTCATGAAGAAATATGGGATCACTCATAAGCTGGCTACACACTATCATCCTCAGACTAATGGCTAGGTTGAGGTATCCAATAGACAGATTAAGAAAATTTTAAAAAAGACTGTCAACCCTAATCGCAAGGATTGGTCTCTTAGACTTGTGGACACCTTATGGTCTCATAGAACTGTGTTCAAGACTGATCTTGGACAATCTCCTTACCACCTTGCACATGGGAAGGCATGTCATCTTCCAATTGAGTTAGAACAAAGAGCCTTTTGGGCTATAAAAAAGCTGAATTTTGATCTGCCTACTGCTGGTACTCATAGAGGACTCCAACTGGCTCAGTTGGAGGAGCTTCACAATAATGCCTACGACAATGCTAGGATTTATAAGGCAAAAACCAAGGCTTTTCATGACAGACAAATCCTTAGGAAGTCTTTCACACCTTGTGATAAGGTTTTGCTTTACAATTCTAGGTTGCATATTTATCCAGGCAAGTTGGATCCTGTTGGGATGATCTTTTTGTTATGCAGACTGCTTTTTCTCATGGTGCTGTTGAGGTGTTGAACCCTAGCACAAGTGCAATTTTCAAGGTCAATGGTTAATGGTTGAAGCCCTATATTGAGTTGCCATCTTCTACTCTGGAAGAGGTCATGGATCTCCATGAGCCTCTAGATTCATGATCATATCTTTTAGGAGTTTGAATGTGTTCATTCCCTACAAACACTCACGATACACCACTCGTCCACTAGGGTAATCTAAGGGTTTAAAGGCTTGTTGCACATGGTAAGTGCAATCATGATTCCTACAAAAGTGAGTTAGGTTTTTTTTTTTTCTTTATGTTTGCTTGAGGACAAGCAATTTTTAAGTTGGACAGTGATGTTCCCACTTTTTTGTTCTTGTTCCCATTATTTGTCTTACTGAAGACGGTAAACTTAGCGCTCATGGGAGGCAACCAACCATTTTACTTTAGTTTTTGTTCTTGTCTTTTAGTAATTTTTTCAGGTGTGAGGAGATATCAGGCATAGTTGGGAGCTGATAGATTGCTTCAATCCACAAGGTTGTATTGCTCTTTCCCTCTTGATTATACTCATTTTTCCTTTATTCTTTATTTTTTATATTATGTACCTGCCATTGGGGGAGAAAAAAATGAGGTAAAAAAAAGGATTAACACAATTTTCCATTTTTGAGCATTCAAATTTCATTTTCTTGACTTATAGCTTGGATTCTGGGATTTGTAAATTCTTTTAACACTTAGTTAAACATAGAACACTCTAGTCTTCTATTGTTTGTTGAGTTTCCACCTGAAAAATTTGAGTTTTTCCATCTCTTGTAAGTTGAAGATGTTTCAATGTATCTACGAATGCCTAAGTAAAAAAAAAAAAAAAAAAAAAATTAGTATTCACGCATTCGAAAAAAAATGAAAAAAAAAGATCACCTTCTTAGTAACCGGGTCTCTTTGCTACAAGCATTGAGCTTCGCGTCAAACATTTGGATGATTGAAAAAAAAAAAAATTGAGATATTGCTCATTACTTCAATTTTTGCTTGTAGCCTACTTGGTTTGAGTTAGTAAGCCCTAGGGGTGTTCTACATCTAGTTCCTTAAAGCCATCTGGCTTGAGAGTAATTGGCTTAAATCTCGCTACAAGGACCATTTAGAAAGCTTAAGAGGCCAGAACATTGCACGAAATTGAGTAGCATGTGTGAAAAAGAAAAAATATTGAAAAAAAAATTGCATGAAAGAAAAAAAAAAATTTGGCCTGAATTATAAAGCACTTGAACATTTAAAGTTTAACTTGAGATGGGTGAATTTAAGTGTGTAAGTGGGAATTTGCTTGACATGGAAGAATGTTTTGTTCTCTATTTAAGTTTGTGTTGAAAGCATTAGCATGTCTTTAGAGTTCTTGCTATGATTTATAGAATTTGGATTTTAGTCTGTTCTTAAGTGACGAAATTGGGTTAATTTCTTCTTTATCTTTATTCCACTTGGGATGAGTAAAAGTTCAATTTGGGGAGTGTGATTAAGCCGTGTTTTGTACATCCATGACCGTTTTAATTGATCATTTTGATTTTAGATTGATGATAAAAGGGACTATATAATGTGATTTTCTCACATTTACAGGTTATAGGATCATGCACAAAAAAGATGTTAAATGGGAGGATCCAATGCAATCTAGACACCAGTTTACCAATGGATCGATTCACATGTGATCAAGGGCAAGATGGGAAGAAGTTTCACTAAAGCAATTAAGGGCAAAGGAGGAATTTTACATCAATTTAGAAGATCGACCAAGAGATTGAGTAACAAAGGAGAATTGGACATAGGAGGACTTGCGCAAGTGTAGAGGCATAATGGTAATTTTAAAAGATGAGGAGTTAGCCGGAACATATTGGATATTGGGCTCGTTGCGTACATAATTTAAAATGATGCATCTTTAATTCTCGATTCGAGTTATGGAGAGATTTAGCCTAAAAACTATTTTGGGCTAAGTTAAAATTTAAGTTGAATTTAGAATTTTTAAAAAATAACTATATTATCTCTCTCCTATCTCCTATAGGTAACTCTCTATTTCCAAATCCTATTGCCTCTTAGTTTCATTCTTCCTTTCCCTCTTTCTTTTACAAGTATCTTTCTCTTTCATACTTGGTTTCTAACTCTCCACTTTCTTATCTTACAAGTATCTCTCCCATTCCTAAACTACTTCTAACACACATTCCTTAGCGTATATATAGGGACTAATTCACAACTTGAGAAGAACAAAAAATTTTACAGAGCTTTTTCGTATTAGCTTTTTCTTTTCTCGTGAGTTGTAAGCAAAGATTGAAGTTGAAGTTTGAAGTTAGAAGTACTTAAGCTTGGATTTTGCAGTATATATTCATTAAAGTACTTCTTTTTATTTTCTTTTTAATTTTAGATTTAATTTTATATAATGTCTTGTCCATCTTCTAGTTGTTCCTCATCTTTCCCCATCCCCATGGTTAAGTAAATCCTGCAAATTAGGGATTGGATGAAACCATGAGATGAAGAGCAACTTGTAAGTAATTGATGTCTGTTGTCTTAATTCCATGTATCCAAAACCCTATTGCAAAGTCGAAATTATGTATGCCATTGATTACCTTTCGTATGCATAATTGTCAACTTCCAATACGATCTTGCTTATAATCTAATGCTATGTATGTGTTGAATAACTCATGGGATATGTTAGATTTAAAAATCCATATTTCCTATTGACTTATTCAAGCATACAATATAGGACTAGATTGTTTGTAGATTGTTCTTAAATCTCATGGTGGATTCTATTTCCTAAGTTCCTCCCCACATCATAATTTCACATCTCTCTATTGCTTGCATAATTTTAGGTTCATCAATTCATTCTTGCCTTAATCTTAAGTTCACTTTATTATTGCATGTTTAATTTACTTCCATGGTTAATTCTTATATTTTTCACCATTATTAGTTTGCTTTACTTGAATTTGTGACACCCCACTAGTTACTACACTCTGCTTAGGTTAGAAGTGAATTGTTCATAGATCTCACCTCCCTGTGATTGACCTGTAGCTACACATGACCCATGCACTTGTGGTATTACTTTATTTTTTAATCAAAAGCTCACCCCATTTGTTGTATGTCCTTAGATGGTGACTCAAGACCTTTAGATGCTATTGTAGCGATACCAGCTTTGCATGGAGATGAGCTGTGGGCTGAAGAACTCGTTGAGCACGAGCCTAGATGTGTTTATGAGGATTGTACCTACGGGTCACCTTAAAGATGATAGTATATTTTTCTACTTTTGATTCTTTGGTGTTTATAATGAATATAACCATATGGGGTAATACTTAAAATTATGTGCAAGCAGGAGCAAACATTCTTTTGTGTAATTACGATACATATCAATAGAAGCTCACCAGTTGTCTTTACCTTATTGATTTTTTAGTACTTGTGGATTTTTAGTTAATTTCATAATTTTGTGATTTTAAAGTATTGCATTGGTGAACCTAGATGGATTGTTCGATATGAGATCATGCTCAAGTCACCAGCCTTCAAATAAGTGAAGGTGGGATGTGACACACCTATCGGTGAGTCATACTGAACTAATCAAATTGGCAGTATTGAGGGGGACTTTAAGTGATCTTTTAGGGGACCCTTTAAATACTTTTTAAAGCTTGTTTACCCTTATAATTAGGATAGAGACGATCACATTCGGTGAGTCTTAACGGGGTACACTTCGGGCATTTTCTTGGGAAATTACGTCACCCGATCGACAGACAAGTTGAGTGGTGGTCTGATTTTCTTTTGTAGTGTTTTAGTTATTAGAAACAATGTATTCCATTGCAATCATATTTTCTAAAATTTCTTATCATGTATGCTCTATCTCAACTGTATAAACTGTTATATTTGAACTATTGATATGGCTGATTGTTGTAGATGAGTGGAATCAAATGAGGCCGAGAAGAATTTTGGTACCGTTATCGCCACAGTGTGCATAGCATCATATGTTGAGAGTGAAATAAAGCTAGGCTTGGATATAAGTAAGAGGTGTGGCCAATGGTATTTTTGGTACTGTGTATCCCATACTAACTATATGTATGATAGTATTAGGCTTGGATATAGAATACAATATGGCCAATGGTGATTCCGGTACTACATATCCATACTAATTGTATCAATATAAAAGGCATGTATACTATTGTGGTTAGGCATAACTACCCTATGATATGCCCCTTACCAATAAGGGTTGAGATGTCGGATAACCCACTGTGGTAGGTTCGATGAGATATTTCGGGATGCCACCCCTATGGTATGATATGATAATTATCGGAGGTGGAACTAGACCAATGCGGCACGAGGTAATTTCGGCATCGTGGCTGCCAAGATAGGGTTAGCAGGGGTGTAGTTAGTAAATACGCATATTATATGCGTATAATATGCATATCCAAATGTTTAATTTAAAAGATAGTAATTTCGCGTATCAATCCAAAAACCATTTAATATGCTATTTTAAAGATAACCATATTATACAGGAATAATACTCATATAATACGTTACATACTCAATAAAACTTTTGAATTAAAAAAAAGATTAACCCAAATGGGCCAAATCCCGATTTCCCGACCGCTATCTTCTATCAGGAACCCTAGTGGACTGAAACTATGACCCTTCTTCTTCCCTCATCTAAGTAAACCAAAAAGGAGGAACCCTTGCCCCAGTGACCGCTTCTTCTCCATCCCCATTCTCAGCGGCCAACGACCGAAAGCAATAGGTAAGACATCAATACCCCCTGCTATCTTTCTCTTCTCCATTTTTCTTCCCATTGGTAGTTGAAAACCCAATCGATGGCGATTACATCTACAACTAATTTTTAACGGGAAGCAATAAAGATTCAAAAGTGTTGACTCACATGGACAAGGATGGTTGTTTCTTAAAAAGAAAGGCAAATAATAAATATAACCACAAGCGCACAGGTCACATGTAGATGGAGGTCGAACATGAGAAGGTTGACCTTGATTAAAATTCAATCTTAATCTAGGCAAAGTGTACTTAAGGCTGCAAAAATAATTACTTAGGTAACTCACATGTAACGAAATTAAAACTAACAACATGAAATTCACCTAAACTATGGACCTAAGAAATTATAAAAATTACAAAATAAATATGACAATCATGATCAAACTCATAAGAAAAATTTAAGAATTTAAGAACTAACCTTAATCGAAATTCAAAGCTTCAAGAATAATGACTGAAAATTATCAGCAAAGAGCTCTCGGAGGATGAGAATCCACCTTGAGATTAGGTCAAATTCACGGTCAAAACACCAAAACGTGCATATATCATGATTAGGCCAATAGGTGATATGTGCAATCAAAGAAAATATTTCCCATGAGTAATTCAATCAACAAGACACAAACAACAAAAATAAAAATTATGAATATAGATAGGAGACACAAGAGATGCATTGATAAATATGAATATGGTCTCTTGAAGATGACATGCACAATGCAGAGGAATCTAATGTATGTCCTAAACTATGTACATACAATCAAGTACATAAGCATGGTGACCATCAATCCTTCCTTCTCTCATAGCTTCATCCTACCTTGATTTGAAGGGTTTGGTTAGCCATGGAAAAATTAAAAGGAGGATGGATTGATGAAGAAGACATTAAACTAAAAAAATAAAAATAAATTGGATAAAAACTGTTATAATTTTCTTTAATATTCTTTAATTTTAATTAAGTGATTTAAGCTTTTCTATATTTTTTTTATGTAACACAACGAAAACAGACAGAGATAGAAATTTCTTCCCTGAATGGAGAAACACAAAGGCTTGAGAAGAAAAATCCAACTTATAGAAAAATCTTCAAATCTTCCTTGCTTCCAATAACTTGTATGGAGATTACAATTTGAATAAAATGAAACTTACTAAATCTTCCTATTAACTTAAAGTAAAATTATAACTAAAAAGAATAATTACAACTTGTAAAAATAAATTATTCAAAGCTAAACTAATGAAGTGAAAGAAGAAAGAGAGGGGGAGAGGGAGGTGTTTTCAAAGAGAGGAGAGCTATTTATTTATAGAGTTCAACTACCTAAAGAATGAGAAGAAGAAAATAGAAAGAGAATAAAAATCAAAACCTATAATAGAAACCACCCAAAATTTGATAATCCCAATTCCCTTGTGATATTCCCCTCTGATCTCAAAATAGAAGATAGAATAGGATCTTCTAGAATATTGTCCAATATAGAAGATCATGATATGAAACTACTAAATATTCACCCCAACATATGGCTAAAAACCAAAATAGAAGGTTGACTCAGCCTAAATCTTCCTTGTAGAAATCGTCCACCACATAGGAAATCCTTGGAATTTATTCTGTAGATTTTACTAAGAGGGAATCTTCTACGCTCGGCCAGGATGGCTAGAGTCTGGTTCCTTGGGCCGAATTTAACACTTATACTCCACTTGGTCCACTTTTGGCCTGAATTCTAAAAACAAGAGAAAATACCTAAGGTAGCCCTGTTCTGAGAATTAAATGATGTAAATAATTAGGCTAATTTGCATATAAAAAATGCTCAACAATGGCCAAGTGTGGGATTATCCAAAATGGGTTGAAATGAAAACCTTTCCAAGAAATTAGCATACAATCGCCATTTGAATTAGACCAACAATTATTGAAAAACATAGTTGTAGCTAGACAATGTGAAAAATCAGAAAGAAGGAAATGTCATGGGTATTCTCCTCCCTTTGTTCTTACAATACTGCATTTGAGAAATCAAAGGAGTTGAAGGGAGGAGGTTCTTAAACTTAAAATTAATTCGTGACCGGTCTTAGATTGTATCCCCCATGAAAATTTCAAGAAAATCCAAGTACATCTTTGGCATGAACAATTGCAAACACTTATTCTCCAATCTTCTTGAATCCTTTTTTCGTACAAGAAGAAAAGAAAATGTAAAAGTGACGAGATGAGATGAGGTTTGATCCTCCGCTTAGTTCTTTCTAAATTAGTTCTTTCTACCATACTCTTTTTAGGGGTTAAATTTAATTTATATTAAATGTGAACATTCAAAAGAATGGGAAATTATTTTAAATTATAATACTTGATTGGATTTTAGTGTCTCATAAAAGTATGTGAGATTAGAATTTAGTTTCAAACAATCAGTTCTAGTCCCATATTTTTATAGAGCAACCGTATTAAACACGTCTGTACATGGTTTATTGCACCGGATTTTTTGAAATGTATTATTCGTATGGTCGATTTAGTTTCTGTACATATCCGTTCTAGTATTATTGCTATCCCGAACTTACTAACTATGATTAGAGGTTTGTTGGGTGATAGATGGTGCATTCCAGGACCAATAGGCTCCTGATCACAACAAGGGTTTATATCTCTAAGTAACCGATGTGTGATTTTCAGGACTGAGGGTCCTACCTAATGTGTTGTAGTAGTTTGAACCTGACTTAGTTTGTACGTTAGTGAATAATAATAAAATGAATTGCTGCATCATCTCACATCATGACTTATATGTGACTGCTTACATGAATCCCATCCCTCGCTGAGCTAGTTAGAGTTCACACCACATGGACCATTTGTGCTTATAGTGTGTTGTGACTGAGGGATGTGTTATCCTACATTGTCTTGACATATTTCTTTAAATACTATTTCTATGGATATTTATATTGTATGTTTTGAGTACTTACAATGGAGTTAATTTTGCTATTGTAATATAACTAATAGTTAAGTTCTCCCCAATAATTGAGATTGGTATCTTCTTATATTATTTTAGTTGCATCTAGTCACACCATAGACATCTAGGTGGAAATGGGGTGTAACAGGTTCGTATTTCAGTATGTGTGAAGGATCACAAATATATTTCTTTAACATTAATACATGGTTGTGGATGTTATTCATTGCAGTTAGGAGAGCCAACCTATAAGCTAGGTTACCGACTCATTCATGAATCTAAAATGGTCCAATGTACCTGTGGCTTAACTATCCTTTCTTTTCAAATCTTATTATACACTTTATAAGTGCCACACGAAGAAACATGGTGTCACACCCCACCTCCACTCACCTTAAGGCTGGTGACATGGACATACACATGTCTCTACAATCCATCTAGGTTCCACGATGCAGTACTTTAAGTTCATAAAGCTATGGAATGTATCTATAATCACATATATGATAGTAATCAAGATATACACAATTAGTGATGTAATGATGTTTATCATATTTACCAAAATAGTTTTCACAACGGAAGTCATAATTATAGTTATGCCACCAGGGCTCCATCTAATATGTAAAACAAAAAGATCAAAGGGAAGATGCTACTCTCATCCTCAGTGTGCTCCGAATGCACAATTGTCACATAGGCAACCATCCTCTTGCGTAGCTCACTCCTCATCCTAGAGGTCACCTCTATAGAGAGTCGGCTCCTCAGCCACATACTCTGGGTGATTCCCTGAATCAACATCTAAAAAGGGGCAACAACAGGGGTGAACTTCCACAAAGCCCAGTGAGGGGTACACACAAACATTCATAATAATTCATGAAATAAAAAAAATAGAAATGCCCAACCAAACCAATGTAAATGCATTTAGATGACTACAATGACATGATCCTGATTATTAGCAAACAAACCTAATCAACAGATTCTAAGTCCAAAATGGGCATTAGTGCAACTGCAACATAGGGGATATCCCTGGTCCGCCAGTCCAGAGAACCCCTTTGGTCTTCCAGTGATATACACTAGTTACGAGTCAAGAGCCTATAGGTTCTGGTCCAGAGAACCCCTTCGGCTACCCGTAAACCCCTAATGAATTATCCCGCACTATAGCCACGGTCTCGGTCTAGAGAACCCCTTCGGGTCATCTAAGCTATAGGACAGTCATGGTCCAAGTCTGGAGAACTCCTTCAGTCACTATATTATGGAATAGTCAGTACCTCACCCCTACTAAAAATGGGTGTAGCACCCAAGTTGTTTTTCCTAGCCCAATGCAATCTAACATGATTGAGTCACATCTAAAACAAACTCACACACCTCGTGACCATATAGTGTCGGTCTGGAGAACCCCTTCGGTCACCCTGTACCCCACACTCACACACCATGGGCATATGCAGTACCGGTCCGGAGAACCCCTTCGGTCACCCTGCATCCCAGTCACACACACACACACATGGACAACCACAATTCAAATCAACATTCCCCACAAGAAATAAGAATATAACATGGAATTGACATGTTCATCCACATATGCATTATGACATAAACATTCCATAGAAAATCATACAAATCCCCTCACCTCGAGTCCTAGGTGAAGATAGATGGTTGATGGCCTTGGGCCGTGTTGTCTCGTTACTTCTTGGTTCTACTCCTAGGATACATAAGATTTTTAAGAGAATAAATCATCCATAATGAAATAAGACCCTAGGCACATTTTCTAGCTTCATTTCCTATTTCCCTTTTCTTTAAAATTGTTCTCAAATTGGGGGGTTTTATAACTATAGGGCTAATTTATATGTGGGGAATGTTCACCCACATCAATTAACTTAGATTTAGTATGTTTAGTGGGTTAGTTAAGCTAGGGTTCCGGAATATACCCAAAATCCCCGAAGTTCACGTCTAAGTGAAGTTATAACTTAGGAATTTTGATTGAGGGTTCATGTGGTGACCACTAATGGCTTATGTGGTTACCCCAGTCCACTATACGTATATTTAATTTCATTTTTCCCAACCTAATTTTGGATTTGAATGGTGAGGTGTAGGGGATTTGGGCAAAACCACCATTTCTAAGGTTTAGTTACACAAACTTGGGGTTTATGATGGGGATTTCCTAAAGGAAGGTTCATAGACTGAAAATGATCCACCAACCTTGCTAAGGAAAGTCCTCTACACCAAATCCCCCTCCCAATTTGTAGTTTTGACAAGTGGGAAGGTGGGTTTTAGGGAATTTGGACAATTTCTTCATTTCTAGGTCTTGTGTTGCCCAAATTGAGGTATGAGATGGGGCTTCTTATGGGGGAGGTCTATACACCCAATGTGAGTGACTAATCTCACTAACTAGGTACCCCACACCAAATCCCCAAATCGTTTTGCATATGGGGTATGTGGTTAGATGAGAATCAATTGGGGTTCTCCCTTTTTTTCTTAATGGAGAGTGGAAAAGGGAGGGAGATAGAGGCATGTGTGTGTGGAGAAGGGGCGATTGCTCTTACCTCAAAGGTTGAAGACCTAGATCTCTTTCTTCCTCTTCTCTTACTCTCCTTCTCCTTCTTCCTTTTTCTCTTTCTACTTCTCCTTGCTTTTACTTTGGTAGGTGGAGAAATGAATGGCAAAGGTTTCTATTTATAGCCACTTAAATTAACTAAGGATTGTTTAAGGGAATAATGGGTTTTTACCTATTATTGGGTTAATCTGTCATTTGTCCCTAATGGGCCCACCTCAGGGTGTCCCAATGCTTTAATCCATCCCTTAGTAGGTTATACTAACTATTGGAGGTGGTTTGAGGTGCATGGGTGCGAGGGCCCAGGTCCCACAACCAAATAACTTGGTTTTGGCTGGTATTTTCATCAGAGGTGTTCACCAATGAAGGCTGAATTGGTTCCTTTATGTGAAAATGGATCTTTAAGGTGAGGGGGCCATCCCAAGGTGTTTCCAATGTGTGGGCCCCACCTCTTGGTATTTTACTATTAAGGCTCGAGGATTTTCCCATGAAGTGTGAGGGTTTGGACTGACCTTCTCTTCTGTGTCTGGAACCCCTTCCAATTATTGAGGCACGAGTAGCCAGTGCAAGTGGGATCATCTTTCCTTCCCTGGCAAAATACCACTGCTACCCAATATTCATTAGTACTGGTGTCCTTTGGTGCCTCTTCAATACATTAAAGAAGGAAATTTTCGGGCACAAGTATAACATCCCCCCTCCTTACAAGAAATTTCTTCTCCAAAATTTAACGTATCTTGAAATCCGAACAATTGAGGATATTTATTTTTCATTCCGTCCTCACGTTGCCAAGATGCTTTTAGGTTAGAGTGATTCCTCCACTTTATCAACATATAGGAAATAGTCCGATTGCGGAGAATGTGGTCTCTCTTGTTAATGATCTCTTTCGACTATTCCACGTACCTCCAATCAGTGTCAAGCACCAAGAGTACATGTGTCAAAATATGAGTTGGATCGGGAATGTACTTCTTAAGCATGAAAACATAAAATACATTATGAGCTCCCTCCAATTTGGGCCGCATAGCAACTCGGTAAGCTACTTTGCCCACTCGGCCCAAAATCTCATAAGGTCCCATATATCGAGGACTTAGCTTTCCTTTCTTACCGAATCACTTCACTCCTCTCATTTGGTGTGCAATTGACATGCTCATCCACATATGCATCATGACATAAATACTCCATAGAAAATCATACAAATCCCTTCACCTCGAGTCCTAGGTGATGATAGATGGTTAACGGCCTCGGGCCCCGTTGTCTCGTCACTTCTTGGTTCAACTCCTAGGATACATAGAATTTTTAAGAGAATAAATCATCCACAAGGAAATGAGACCCTAGGCACATGTTCTAGCTTCATTTCCTATTTCCCTTTTCTTTGAAATCGTTCTCAAATTGGGGGGTTTTATAACTATAGGGCTAATTTATATGTGGGGAATGTTCATCCACATCAATTAACTTAGATTTAGTATGTTGAACGGGTTAGTTAAGCTAGTGTTACACAATATACCCAAAATCCCCAAAGTTCAAGTCTAAATTAAGCTAAAACTTGGGAATTTTGGTTAAGGGTTTTTAATTTCATTTTTCCCAACCCAATTTTAGGTTTGAATGGTGGGGTGTAGGGGATTTGGGCACAATCCACCATTTCTAAGGTTTACTTACCCAAACTTGGGGTTTAAGGTGGGGATTTCCTAAAGGAAGGTTCATAGACTGAAATTGATCCTCCAAACTTGCAAGGGTATGTCCTCTACACCAAACCTCCCTCCCAATTTGTAGTTTTGACAAGTGGGAAGGTGGGTTTTAGGGAATTTGGGTAATTTCTCCATTTCTTGGTCTTATTTTACCCAGATTGGGGGTATGAGATGATGCTTCCTATGGAGGAGGTCCATACACCTAATTTGAGTGACTAATCTCACTAACTAGGTACCTCACACCAAATCCCCAAATCAATTTGCATATGGGGTTTGTGGGTAGATGAGAATCGATTGGGATTCTCCCTTTTTTTCTTAATAGAGAGTGGAAAAGGGAGGGCGATAGCGACCTCTATGTGCGTGTGGACAGGGGGCGATTGGTCTTACCTCAAAGGATGAAGACCTAGCTCTCTTTCTTCCTCTTCTCTTGCTCTCCTCCTCTTTTTTTCTCTTTCTACTTCTTGCTTTTACTTTGGTAGGGGGAGAAATGAATGGCAAAGGTTTCTATTTATAGCCACTTAAATTAACTAAAGGTTGTTTAAGGGAATAATGGGTTTTTACCAGTTATTGGGTTAATCTATCATTTGTTACTAATGGGCCCACCTCAAGGTGTCCCAATACTTTAATCCATCCCTTAGTAGGTTCTACTAACTGATGGAAGTGGTTTGAGGTGAATGGGTGCAAGGGCCCAGGTCTCACTACCAAATAACCTGGTTTTGGCTGGTATTTTCATCAGAGGTGTTCACCGTTGAAGGCTGAATTGGTTCCTTTATGTGAAAATGGATCTTTAAGGTGAGGGGACCATCCCAAGGTGTTTCCAGTGTGTGGGCCCCACCTCTTGGTATTTACTATTAAGGCTCGAGGATTTTCCCATGAGGTGTGAGGGTTTGGACTAACCTTCTCTTCTTTGTCTGGAACCCCTTCCAATTATTGAGGCATGAGTAGCGAGTGCAAGTGTGATCGTCTTTCCCTCCCCAGAAAAATACCACTACTACCCAGTATTCATTAGTACTAGTGTCCTTTGGTGCCTCATCTGTACATTAAAGTAGGAAATTTTCGGGCACGGGTATAACATCCCCCCTCCTTACAAGAAATTTCGTCTCCAAAATTTGACTTACCTGGTAATCCGAACAATTGAGGATATTTCTCTTTCATTTCGTCCTCACGTTCCCAAGATGCTTCTAGGTTAGAGTGATTACTCCACTTGATCAACATATAGGAAATAGTCCAATTGCGGAGAATGTGGTCTCTCTTGTTAATGATCTCTTTCGACTATTCCACGTACCTCCAATCAGTGTCAAGCACCAAGGGTACATGTGTCAAAATATGAGCTGGATTAGGAATGTACTTCTTAAGCATGGAAACTTGAAATACATTATGAGCTCCCTCTAATTTGGGTTGCATAGCAACTCGGCAAGCTACTTCCCCCACTCGGCCCAAAATCTCATAAGGTCCCATATATCGAGGACTTAGCTTTCCTTTCTTACCGAATCACTTCACTCCTCTCATTTGGTGTGCAATTGACATGCTCATCCACATATGCATCATGACATAAATATTCCATAGAAAATCATACAAATCCCTTCACCTCGAGTCCTAGGTGATGATAGACGGTCAATGGCCTCGGGCCGTGTTGTCTCGTCACTTCTTGGTTCTACTCTTAGGATACATAAAATTTTTAAGAGAATAAATCAACCATAAGGAAATGAGACCCTATGCACATGTCCTAGCTTCATTTCCTATTTCCCTTTTCTTTGAAATTGTTCTCAAATTGGGGGTTTTATAACTATAGGGCTAATTTATATGTGGGGAATGTTCATCCACATCAATTAACTTAGATTTAGTATGTTGAATGGGTTAGTTAAGCTAGTGTTACACAATATACCCAAAATCCCCAAGTTCAAGTCTAAATTAAGCTAAAACTTGGAAATTTTGGTTAAGGGTCCATATGGTGACGATCAATGGCTTATGTGGTTACCCCAATCCACTATACATATATTTAATTTCATTTTCCCCAACCCAATTTTAGGTTTGAATGGTGTGGTATAGGGGATTTGGGCAAAATCCACCATTTCTAAGGTTTACTTACCCAAACTTGGGGTTTAAGGTGGGGATTTCCTAAAGGAAGGTTCATAGACTGAAATTGATCCTCCAACCTTGCTAGGGTAACTCCTCTACACCAAACCCCCATCTTAATTTGTAGTTTTGATAAGTGGGAAGGTGGGTTTTAGGGAATTTTGGCAATTTCTCCATTTCTAGGTCTTGTGTTACCCAAATTGGGGGTATGAGATGAGGCTTCCTATGGAGGAGGTCCATACACCTAATGTGAGTGATTAATCTCACTAACTAGGTACCCCACACTAAATCCCCAAATCGATTTGCATATGAGGTTTGTGAGCAGATAAGAATCGATTGGGATTCTCCCTTTTTTTCTTAATGGAGGGTGGAAAAGGGAGGGCGATAGAGACCTCTATGTGTGTGGACAAGGAGCGATTGGTCTTACCTCAAAGGATGAAGACCTAGCTCTCTTTCTTCCTCTTCTCTTGCTCTCCTTCTTCTTCTTCTTCTTGCTTTTACTTTGGTAGGTGGAGAAATGAATGGCAAAGGTTTCTATTTGTAGCCACTTAAATTAACTAAGGGCTTTTTGGGGGAATAATGGGTGTTTACCTATTATTGGGATAATCTATCATTTGGCACTAATGGGCCCACCTCAGGGTGTCCCGATACATTAATCCATCCCTTACTAGGTTATACTAACTGATGGAGGTGGTTTGAGGTGCACAGGTGCGAGGGCCTGGGTCCCATGGCTAAATAACCCGATTTTGGTCGGTATTTTCACCAGAGGTATTCACTGGTGAAGGCTGAATTAGTCCCTTTTATGTGAAAATGGATCTTTAAGTTGAGGGGGCCTTCTCAAGGTGTTTCCAATGTGTGGGCCCCACCTCTTGGTATTTTACTATTATGGCTCGGGGATTTTCCTAAGAAGTCTGAGGGTTTGGACTGTCCTTCTCTTCCGTGTCTAAAACCCCTTCCAATTATTGAGGCGTGAGTTGGTACAAGTGGGGTTGTCCTTCCCTTCCTGGCAAAATACCGCTGCTACCCAGTATTCATTGGTACTGGTGTATGCCTCATCTGTACATTAAATTAAGAAATTTTAAGGCACGGGTATAGCATACCATTACCTTTCTCAAACTCAAGTTCCTTTCTCCTAATGTCTGCGTACTCTTTTTTCTACTTTGTGAAACTCAGATCCATTCACGGATCAACACTATCTTCTCACAGGTTTTCTGAACTATTTTTGGTTCCAATATGCTCTATTTTCTCACTTCGTCCCAATATACGAGTGACATGCGTCAGTTAAGTCTGAGTCTGATATAGATGTAGAATTTTTCTTTTTTTCACAAAATTTCAGTGTTAGTACCTATATATAGTCGCTTTAATTAATGGAAGTATTGATTCAGTTTATACTCTCTCCCCTTCTTTCTGTTGATGAGAATGATCTTGATGTTCCGCCTTCTGATTTCTTAAAATTGTTGAGATATTAGAAGAGAAGAAAGCAAAACCTATAATAGAGGAGTTTAGGATGATAAACATAAGGACTAAGGAGACAACCCACGAGTTCAAACTTGAACTTTCCCTCACACACGAGAATGGCGAATTGTTAATAGAATTGCTAAAAGAATTCAAGTAAGGTGTTGCATGGTTATACAATGACATGCCCGAAATTATCATTGACATAGTGCAACACCAATTGCCATTATATCTTGACACTAAGATATAAAGCAGAAATTAAGGAGAATGAGACTCGTGCGGATATTAAAAATTAAAGAGGAAGTCACTAAGCAATTGAATGTTTGCTTTCTAGAAGTCACATAATAATACCTGGAATGGTTGGAAAAATAGTGTCAGTTCCTAAAAACAGATGGTAAAGTGAAAATGTCTGTGGACTTTAGGGATCTAAATAAAGCAAGTCGAAAAGATGACTTCCTAATGTTGGGAAACTGCTCACACCTCTAGGACCTTTAACATATTTTGATGATAACAAACTTGGTACACTAACCCTTGCTTCAAATACTATGTGCAAGCCGAAGGTCATGCTACAAGAACTCATAATCAGACTACGTATAAGGAGCTTCACCCCAAGAGGACTTAATTGAAGCAAATAACTTCAAGTCAACCCAAGCACACACCCATAAGCCACAATGCAGAGGAACAAAAGCTACAAAGGCACAACCTCACCATGGCAAGCTTCATTAACTATATGTTGAAGACCAAAGATGATTAAAGACTTTACTTAAGCATAAACTAGGCTCATGCATTTCATAGATTTGTAAAAATATAGTGGAAATGCATTGCATATCATTTCACACACTCACGAGCCTAGATAGACCCTAAGTATAGACACATTTCCTTAAATAAGCCTTTAGGGTGTTAAATAAAACTAGAAAAATATCGAGACCGTTGAAGCCAAAAATCCCAAGCAGATTTGAGAATCGCTTAACCGGCATGCGGTTGTGAATCTGGATCAATTCGGCTCGTCGGATCCCAATCCGGAACCAAATCTAGATGCGACAGTGTTCATCTGAATTGCAATCCGAGTTTGTATCACATGTACCAATTTTTCGGATGGGATCCAGACACCAACCGGCTAGCCAATTCAGGATCCGGATCAGATTCCAATGGCTATTTTTTAAATAACTATCCCCAACGGTTAGTTTCCAACAGACATTTTGCCCAACGGGCTCACGGGATTATAAACCGGTTCACCAGTTGTCAAATAGATCCATTAAAGGATATTTGTGGCCAGTCTCTTAAGATTTTAAAAGGTCTATTTAGGGTTTAATCACCATTACTGTACAACAATCCAAATCCATTACAAGCAAACAATTCTTGCTTAACAAGCTCATTTTATTATTCCAAGTGAGATCAAGCACTTAGCTTCAAAATATTTTAAGCATCTCACTTATTGGAAAGTCTTCTCCAATCATCTCCACTTCACTCTCATCAAGTGAAGAACTCAAGGAGGTCAATTGAGCACAACACATACATTTGGTCAAGAAGTATTGGTACGGTTCTTGATATGTAACATCTACCAAACACTAATGCATTTATTTCATTTTAGAATTGTTGTTGAAGGTTGATCATCGTGCATCTAGTATACACAGTATTTGGGACATTGCAAAGGACCCTTTCATCCTCTAAAGAGACTATAAAGGATCCTTTTATTCTTGAAAAAGATTTTGTAAAAGTAATTTTTCCTACCTATTGTACTGAAAAGTAAATACTAATGGAACCCTCAAGGTGATCTTGAGTGAAGTGGAATAGACTTAAGGAGTCAAACTACTATAAATCTCTTGCCTCAATATTGTGTATGCCTTTATTAGAAAATGGGGAATGTGTTGCCACAAGGTTGTACCTTTTCGATTAAAGAATGTTGGGGCAATTTATCAAAGGGCAGCCATGTAGTGCACTGCTCCCTAAACTCGGTTGGTTCGATTTGGTCGTGCAACGTCCGAACCGGCAAGGATTGATGCAGTTGCCCTATGGTGTATGATGGCAAGGGTGACATCAAATGTGGGGTGGTCAGACAAGATTGAGCCGGTACCAGATGTGGTTCGCATGCCTGAGCCATGCCCTTGCACGTATCATAAGGCTATGTACAAGTAGGGAAGGTATGTTATATCGTATTTAATGATGAGAACTTGGTTCACGACAAGTGGCGGGATTGAAATACGCATTGTGAACCCATTTTCCATCTAAATCTAGCAAGGTTGGTCATGTTCTGGATAATAGGTGGGTGGTCACTAGTGGGTGCAACCCTCCAGTGCAACCCACCTGTGGTGAAATGTGGGCTCCATTATGCCCAACTTGGGTGAGCAAGCGTGTTTCAGGTTCCCCATCGTAGTGAAGTCATGTATGTCTGGTATTACCAACTTCTTCGTTCGGTATCGTGCTTTAATGTGATTCGAGCCATAGAATGTCAAAACCAAATGCACCCTAGTAGACATTTATAACCCAAACTATAAATAGCATTTACTCCTCTCCCATTTATTATTTCAGTAAGGGTTGGTGGAGAGGGGTAAAGAAGAGGGAGAAAAGAGGGAAGAGAAGGGAAGGAAGAGTAAGGGAAAGTGTCTCCCCCTTGTTACCAATGCCATACCTTACCATTTCAACGTCGGATAAGTGATCATCGCCTTGAGATCTACAATTTAAATGTCATAACCCCTTGAATTTGGTGAAACCCTCCTATGTGGTCAAATCAAGAGTTAAGAGGGACTCCATGTGATTTCTTTGTATGTTTTAAAGGAGAAGCAACCAAGATTTTGAAAGCATTTTTGTGATATTTGGAGTTGGGTGAAGGATCTTAGGTTTTGGGGTTTCTTGAGCTAAAGGTATGGTTTGTTCCTAAAATCTTGATTTGAACTTAGATCCATGTTGTGTTCATGTGGATGAAGTCTTAAATGTGTGAAAAATGTAGTGGAAACAACCCCCTTGGATTCCCAAGAGGTGGGAAGAAGAAAAGAAGTCAGACAGCAGAACCCGCTAGACACTGGTGGGTAGCATCGGCAGGTAACCAAACCCACCAGTGTGACCCCCTAGTCTTTTTTAGGCTTTGGAGCCTACCGATGGATACCTAGACCCGCTGGTATAACCCATTGGTCTTGGCTAGGCTCTGAGGTCCTACCGACGGGTAGGACCGGTAGGTACCTATACACATCGTAGCACACATCGGTCTGGGGATAGCCCCAGGGTCCTATCGACGGGTAGGACTGATGAGTACCCAGACCAGCTGGGGTGTGTCTGAGTGCTGTCTACTTGGGCAGCTTGCACAGGTGGGTCCTCCTACCCACCTGTATAACCCACTTGTGGTCCAATGAGCTCCGTTCAGGCTCGAACTCATCAATAGCCTCCTTCACGTTATTAAATGCATCGTGACCATGTCTTCATCATTTTTAAGTCCTGGAATGAACGTATTCTAAGTTTCCTTTCTATGTTAGGTTTTGAGACTCTCACTTCGCACGTTTGATCTTACTCATACCGTGTGTGCATATTCTTGTACGAGAATAGGTAAGTGGGGAGAGGGTGTTGATTTTAATTTAGAATGTTTATACATCATCTTCATTTTATATATCATCGTGCCATCTATGAATTCCATCTTCATGCATCTGCTTTGTCTACCGTATGATGCATTTATGAATTGTTATGTTGTATCTTTGAATTCCAAATACTTGTTTCTTGCTTTGGAATTATGACCATGGATTATTCAATTGTGGGATGATGATGATTAGTCGAACATGTGATGAATTACAAGATTAGATGCCATAGTCGGCTTGGAAACGAATGCATTGGTGCACTGTGGGATGAGACATGGAAGCACTATGTAGTCGTACTATCTCATTTAGGACCATGTGATTAGGATTGACATTCCCTCGTGCTATGACCCTTCCCAATAGGGGTTTAGGTGTTGGGTTATCATTGGGGGGAAGTGTCGGTCGCGGATTGCCATGGTGGTTAGAAGTATGCCTGGCTGATCATTAGGACAGTTGAAAATCTTGGTGATATATTCAGAGGGCTAAGCATATTGCATTTATTTTCTTATGTGGTTCGGCCACGATTTACTTTTCTGATGTGGTTCAACCATGATTTACTTTTCTGAGTACTCACGACTGGCCCTCTCCGACAATCCTATGGGTGTATCATGGGATTGAGAACGCGTATCGAACTTGGGGCATACACACACTATGGTTGTGAGTAGCACGTAACCTATGATTTAGTAATGTTGTTTAGGTGGATAGGCCTAAAATGAATCTCATGCATGTAGGTCATTTGAAATGCGATTTCTTGTATGCGTCTTTCTTTCCATTTACTAAGCTAGTGAACTCACCCCTTGTGTACACACCTTTTTAGATGATTTTACAGGTTTCCTGGTAGAAGAACAAGAGTCGGGATCCACTGACGAATCTCTAGTGGGAGATTGGTGGGTTTCGGAGGGATTTGAGCACGGTGTCGAGTGCCCGTGCTAGGGCTGCATTGCGGGGCAACTGTAGCTATTTTCAAACACAACTCTTCTTTTTTATTCTTTTAATGTATTTATCTTTTTGTGCTCTATATATTTAAATTATTATTTCTTGTGTAATTATCATGCCTGCGGGCCTACATATATATACCATATATAATAATTTGGGTATCAAGAGTAAGTGGAGAATTTACAGGTATATATATATGACGAGTCTTCTGTTGAATTATTTTATTATATTTTCATTGTCATTTGTTGCATGCTGTGTTGTGGGTTACTACATCAGATGATCCTGGTGGTTTTTGGGTTACTCAGAGATAACCTAGTCACGAATGGGAATGGGGCGTGACAAGCCACTACCATCCTCCATGACCTTATGCATAAGGAAGTAGAGGTTTACATTGACAATATAATATTCAAATCTAAGGATCGAGATGGTAATGTAACAACTTTAAGGAAATTCTTCCAGAGAATTGATGAATATAAGATAAGACTAAATCCATAGAAATGTATGTTCGATGTGGCTTCTAGAAAGCTTTTAGGATTTATGGTCAGCCAAAGGGGCATAGAAGTAGATCTCTCCAAGATAGAGGAAATCCTAGAAGTGTCACCTCCCAAGATAGAAAAGATATTAGAGGATTCTAAGGGAGGAGTCAATTGGTCGCTTCATATCACAACTAGCAGTTGTGTGTGAGCCCATTTTCAAACGCTCAAGAAAAATCAATCAAAAGATTGCAACTTGCAGTGCCAAGAGACCTTTGAAAAGACAAAAGAATTTTTACCAATTCACCTATCTTGGCACAATTGACTCTGTTAAAAATGTTGTGTGGAATAGAGGAGTCGTGGCCAACAGTCTACTGCAAGCCACGACTCCCCTTAGTAGTATTATAGTCTAACTATAAGTGGTTAGTAAATTAGAATTAGGAGTTAGATTTGTTTCTTATTTTATTGATTTCCTATTCCTACTAGGAGTGTAATTTGCTAGTCTATATAATGAATGAAGCAGGGCAGCCCAATCTCATCGATTGGGACTCCCATTACCCAAATCATCTCTCTCTCTCTCTCTCTCTCTCTCTCTCTCTCTCTCTCTCTCTCTCTCTCTCTCTCTCTCTCTCTCTCTCTCTCTCTCTCTCTTATTCTCTATTATTTACATGGTATCAGAGCTTGGTTCCTAAACTAGTAAATTCGATCTCTACTATCATTAGATAACTAGTAACAACCCCTTTATCCCTAGCTTGACTATTACTGGTTCTTCCTAAGAGCTCCATGATTCCCTAGAGGGGATGGTTTCATTCCCTAGCTTGCTGGTTCTTTGAATGAAAGATTGATTGATTGATATCAATCATATTGTGTGAAGATTTTGCTTAGAGCATTCTTATGAGTGATTACTGGTTAGGTGCATTATTTGATTATTGAAGAACTCTATGGGGAGAAATCGATTATAGTTGTTAGGGTTTTGGCTCTCTACCAAAATCAATTTTGGCCTTATCTATTCATCGCGGTATTATCTTCAAAAATCCTTTTGGGGTTCTATTTAGCATCATATTAAGGACATTCAGTCCAAATTTCAGTAGCATTGGAGCATTGTATACCCAACCGCAGGTATTCTACTAATTTGCCCAAGTTAGGGTTTTGAAATCTGAGTCGATTTCTCTCTGGTTGTTGATTTCATTGAATTTTGTTTGAAGATTTGGTTTGTTCCTTTGTTCTGATTGGTCAGCTACATAAGATTGATCAGTTGTGTGGTCTAAATCCCCTATAAGGAGTTTAGATCGATTTCTCTGATTGCTCTATTTGTGGATCAATTCTTTGGTTCTTGTGTGATTTTCTGTAAATCTTTGTGTATCAATGGCTGACATTAAAGGAAAGAATGTTGTCACTAAGATGATATCCTCATCATCACATAGGATTACAGAAAAGAAGCTTACAGGGGTTGCCAATTTTCAGCAATGGAAGAAAATTGTGCAGCTGATTTTTACTGGTCGAGATCAATAGGGTCATCTAACAAAAGAGAACCCTACTAATGATAGATGTACGTATTTTGGGATAGTTATTGAACTCGAAGGATAACTCCATAGTTGATGTTGTTACTCACATCAATACTATGAAGGAGTTATGGGATTATTGGAATGTTTTGTATTCTGGATAGAACAACCTCTCTCACTTCTATAAACTATCCTAGGAGTTTCATTGGACTGATCGGAATGGTCGGCCTCTAACTGAGTACTTTGCTGATTTCAAGAGAATGTATGAGGAGTTGAATTCTCTACTTCTTATTAGTAGTGATGTGAAGAAAATGCAAAACCAATGGGAGCAGCTCACAATTATGGGTTTTTTGGGAGGTCTTGGGATAGAATATGACTCGGTTCGTTCTCAGATTCTTGGAGATGGTAAGGTGGCACCTCTTGTAGATACATTTTCCCGAGTCCTAAAGGTATCTCGAGAGAAGTCTAATGATTTTACATCAGTGGAAAACTCTGCACTTGCAGCACAAAGTAATAATCGTGGAGCTCCACGTGGTACAGGCAATGGTGGTAATAAGGGAGAATCTACTGAAAACTCTTCAGATAATTCAAGGGTAGTACGCACATGCCACCATTGTGGTAAGCCAGGACACATCCAACGTTTTTGTTGGAAACTTCATGGAAAACCTCCTCAGAAGCAGTTTGCTAATTCAGCTGCAGTTAATGAACCTTCTCAGCTTGAACAATCTGACTGTAAGATGGTCAAGATGACCAGTGAAGAATTTGCACGGTACAATCAGTTTTAGATTCAAGCACCTCAGCCTTTCACTTGCTACTCTCGAGCCGGTGACTGAGTTAACACCGGTTAACTCACAAACCTGCTAGGATCAACAATGCAGTAACTGCAATACAACATACATCTACTAAACTAAGATCAGAGTTATGTTTTCAGCAGAAAACCTGTTCATAATAATACCTATCATTGTTTCCCAAATACTTGATACCCAAATTGAGTTATAAAAGTTAAATACATTTGGGCCCAAAGGCATGATATATAAGCAAAGATATAACAATTTAAGCATCAAGTAATAAAAAGGGAGTACATAAAAAAGAAGCACTCAGGAGTCACAGCTGTTATGTAACATAATCCTCGCTCGTGCAATCGGCACCGTACTCGAACACATCGGGGACCCACCAGTCCTCAGAGGAAAACTCCACGTTGGGGCCTGCCTCCTGATCACCAAGCGGGTAACCTGTAAAATCACCTAAAAAGAGTTGTGCATATGGGATGAGCTCACTAGCCTAGTAAGTGGAAAGGAAGATCACACAAATAAAATCACACAAACAATCACAACATGAATGCACCAATATGCAATTCATTTTAACCCTATTAGCCTAACAACATTACTAGGTCATAGGTTATGTGCTACTCACAACCACAGTGCATGCCCTGGGTACGAGCCACGAACCCATCCCGCGATACACCCATAGGGTTATCGGAGAAGGTCCACCATTGGTACCAAAATTTAAAATGCAAGCCGACTCCCTGAAAATTTAAATGACAAAAAATAAATGGGTGACTCCACCCAAAATAAAAGCAGTACGATTGGTCCTTTAAATATACCACTGGGGTTACCGGCTGTCCTAACGATCAGCTGTGCATACTTCTAACCACTACAGCAGTTCGACAACCATAACCCGATGCTTCCCCCCAATGATCCCCCAACATATAAACCTTTGTTGGGAAGGGTCGTAGCACAAGGGTAAATCACATTCTAGTCACATGTCTCTATATGAGCATAGTACGATTACACAATGATACAACGTCCCATACCACGAGCCACCATTCACACATTTTCAAGCAGACTATGGCATCTAAAACTAGCATGCATATCATGTCCAAATGAGATTCCTCCATCACATACATCGAGACATAATGAATATTCAATCATAACACAACGCATAGCATATTATGTAAATGCACATTCAAATGCATAATATGGCATATGTGATGTCTAGTCTACACACAAGTGACATGATGATATGGCTAGACTAACATATGTTAAATAATGAATAACATTCTGAAATTAAATCAGAGTCAACTCTCCACTTACCTGCAAATGTACACGGTGCTTGTACCCGGTGCGAAAAAGATCCGATGTGTGGGTACACGTATATTGAGTGTAACCTATCATAAACATAATGGTTTATCATTTCATTATTTTGGGGTTAAAATCATCATGTTTGAACACCAAAATCGGGTTTAGAATCATAAATGGTTGTTACCCATCAAATTTGGACCAATTCTAGGAATTCTGAAAAGACAGGTGGGCTAGAGCCAAAGATAGTAGTAACCTGCTGGTTTTAGCCCGTCGGCTACACCAGAGCCCAGAAACTGAGTTCTGGGAACTCAGGTGGGCCAGAACTAGAAGATAGTAGCCCATCGATTTCAGCCCGCCGGTTTCACCGAAGCCCAGAAACTGAGTTCTGGGAACTTAGGTGGGCTAAAACCAGAAAGAAGACTGGTGGGGTAAAAATACCCCCCAGTCTTTAAACAAAATTTTTTCCAACCTCATTCCCAACTTTCCTTCAGCTTAGGGAACTTTTTTGGGGATGATCTAGCTACTCAAATCACTTATCTAAGGTTCAATCATGTACCCTCAACATAGATCTAAGATCAAATCAAAAGAAAATTAAGATTTCTTACCCCTTTCTCAAGAACACCAATGAAACCCCAAATTCCACTTCTTTTGCTTAAGAACCTCCAAATACTCTAAATCTTCCCAACACTCCTTCAAAACCTTCCAAATCATTATACACACCTTCCATTAGACCTTAGATTTGATTATCCATGCAGGATTAGCAAGATCCAAGTGGGTTCTTTCTCAAAAATGAAAAAGAGGGTTTAAGAAAGGGGTTTTCCTAAGAATCTTTAAAATGTGTACAATACCTACCTTAAATTGAAGATCTCGGTGAGCTGATCATTAATCCGAGCTCAAAATACCAAGACCCAGCTCCGGTGAAGCTCTACGGTCGATTTTTCCTTCTTCTTTCGTCTTCTTCTTCCTCTTTTCCTTTCTTCTTCTTTCTCTCTCTCTTTTTTACTCTCCCACCGACCAACTAACATTAATGAGGGAAAAGACAATTAATGTCTCCTCTTTTATACCTAGGCCCCCCAAAATATCTTTTAATTCTCAGATGGGCTATCTTAGGTGGGTATATCTCAGGTGGGTATATCCAAGGTGGGTATATCTCAGGTGAGCTTTAATAGGAATAAACTTTCACATAATATTAGATTACGTTGGAACCCACAAATACTAGTACGTACCTTTACTTTTTGCACATGGCCTTGTGGTGCATGCAAGTGCAAGGCTTGGGTGCAAGCCTATTATTTGTGGGTGTCAACATAATCTTCCCAACACTCCTTCCAAATCCTTCCAAATCATTATACACACCTTCCATTAGACCTTATATTTGATTATCCAAGTAGGATTAGCAAGATCTAAATGGGTTCTTTCCCAAAAATCAAAAAGAGGGTTTAAGAAAGGGATTTTCCTAAAAATCTTTAAAATGTGTATAATACCTACCTTAAATCGAAGATCTCGACGAGCTGATCATTAATCCGAGCTCAAAATACCAAGACCCAGCTCCGGTGAAGCTCTACGGTCGATTTTCCCTTCTTCTTTCTTCTTCTTCTTCCTCTTTTCCTTTCTTCTTCTTTCTCTCTCTTCTTTACTCTCCCACCGACCAACTAACATTAACGAGGGAAAAGAAAATTAATGTCTCCTCTTTTATACCTGGGCCCCCCAAAATATCTTTTAATTCTCAGATGGGCTATCTCAGGTGGGTATATCTCAGGTGGGCTATATCTCAGGTGGGTATATCCCCAACGGATATATCCCAGATGGGCTTCAATAGGAATAAACTTCTACATAATATTAGATTATGTTGGCACCCACAAATACTAGTATGTACCTTTACTTTTTACACATGGTCTCGTGATGCATAAACTTCTACATAATATTAGATTATGTTGGCACCCACAAATACTAGTACGTACCTTTACTTTTTGCACATGGTCTCGTGATGCATGCAAGTGCAAGGCTTGGGTGCAAGTATTACACTTGGTATCCGCTCGGTCATGTTAGGCCAACCCGAGTTCAAGGTCACCCTTGCTACCATATTCCATATGATATTTGTGTCGGTTCTCTCCGATTCAACCCCTATATGATCAAACCAAGTCAATACGGGTAATTAGATTGGGTTTAGAAAGTAGGGTATCACATCATATCTTTCCTCTTCTTATTGTCCCTGGATAATTGATTTAGGCGCATCGGATCACATGTCTGGTATTTCAGGTATATATTCTTCTTTTAAGAAATCCTCTGCTAATGTCACATTGGCCAATGGTTCAATTGTTAAGGTCAATGGTATTGACACTCTTTGTATTAATTTCTCTATGTAGTTATCATCTGTTCTTTATTTGCCACAATTACCATTTAACCTTCTGTTTGTAAGCAAGTTCACACAGGCTTACAATTGTTCTGTAACCTTTTCTTCTGACTCAAGTGTTTTTCAGGATCTTACGATAAGGAAGATGCTTGGTAGAGGTCGTAGAGTTGGGAGACTGTACATTTTTGAAGGCATTTCTCCTTCTATAGCCTGTTCGGGTACTCTAACTCCTCTTCAGGTTCACTACTAGTTGGGTCATCCGTCTTTACAAAGTTTACAAAAACTTGATCCTAGTTTTAATTCTCTTTCTATTTTAGAATGTCAGTCGTGTTAGTTTGGAAACTACATCATGTCAGTTATTCTCCTTAGGTTAATAAATGGTCTACGTCCCCTTTTGCTTTGGTTCACTCGAATGTATGGGGTCCTTGTCCTATGAGATCCAAGTCGGGTTTTAATTATTTTGTTACCTTTGTTGATGACTATTCCAAGATGACCTGGATTTATTTAATGAAAAATATTTCTGAGCTATTTGCTATCTTTTGTGCATTTGTTGCTGAAATTCAAATTCAGTTTAATGTGACTATCAAAATTCTACTAATTGATAATTCAAAAGAGTATTTTTCTAGTCCATTTTTTTAGTTTATGGCTGGTTGTGGTATGATACATCAGTCTTCTTGTTCAAATACTCAACAAAATGGAGTAGCTGAAAGAAAGGATCATCATTTAATGGAGGTTGCTCGGTCACTTATGTTTGAAATGAAGGTAGCCAAATACTTTTGGGCTGATGCTATTCTCACTGCTTGTTATCTTATTAATCTTATGCCTTCCTCTATTTTGTGTGCTAGTATTCCTCATTCTTTATTATTTCCTTCTGACCCACTTTTTGTTCTTCCCCCTCGAGTATTTGGATGTGTTTGCTTTATTCGTGATCATCATTCAAGTTTGTCAAAGTTAGATCCTCGAGCTCTTAAATGTCTCTTTTTAGGTTATTTATACACCCAAAAGGGATATCGATGTTATTCTCCTATTCTTCAAAAATACTTTGTTACTACTGATGTGTCCTTCTTTGAGTCCACACCCTATCCAAATGAGTCATTTGTTTTGTTTAAGTTGGATGACGATCTTTCACTTTATGTTATCCATCATTCTACTCCACAGGTTGCCACAGAAAAAGAGTTGCCACCACCACCTGCTCCTCCACCAGTTGCTCCATAGGTTTATACTCATCATGTTCAAGAAGCATCAGCACCCCCTCTCTTTATGGTACCTACCTCATCATCCTGTCTATGGATCTTACTCCAAGTATTCCTTTCTCTAATTTAGATTTTCCTATTGCATAACACAAGGGTGTTAGGAGTTATACCTAACATCCTATTGCTGATTTTGTGTCTTATTTGGGCTTGTCATTGTCTTTTTATTCCTATCTTTCCACTATTTCTTGTCATTCTATTCCTAAGAATCTTGTAGAGACATTATCTAATCCTGGCTGGAGGATAGCAAAGGAAGACAAATTGCTTACTTTGGAAGAAACCCAGACTTGGGATCTTATACCATTGCCTCCTGGCAAGAAGGCCGCTATTGGCTGTCATTGGGTTTATGTGGTTAAGGTTAATCCTAATGGTTCTCTTGCCCAATTGAAGGCTCGATTGGTCGCAAAGGGGTATGCCCAGGTTTATAGTGTTGACTATCTAGATACCTTTGCCCCTGTTGCCAAGTTGGCCTCTGTTCTTGTTTTGATTTCTCTTGTGGCTTCATCTCATTAGCCATTATTTCAGCTTGATGTGAAGAATGCATTTCTTCACAGTGATTTGCATGAGGAGGTGTATATAGAGCAACCTTTAGGGTTTGTTGCTTAGGGGGAATGTGGAAGGTGTGCAAGCTCAAGAAGTCCTTGTATGGGCTGAAATAGTCTCCTCAAGCATGGTTTGGTAGGTTCACTGATGTGATTTGTACATTTTGACTGTCAAGATGTGACAATGATCATTTTGTGTTCTATCCAAAATCTAATACAAAGTGGATATTTCTGGTTGTGTATGTTGATGACATTGTTATTACCGGAGATATTTTAAAAGAATCCAAAGTTTGAAAGCACATTTGCAGCAACACTTTCAAACTAAGGATCTAGGAAAGTTGAAGTACTTTCTAGGGATTGAAGCTTCTCAGTCAAGGAAAGGAATTTCTCTGTCTTAGAGAAAGTATGTCTTGGATTTACTTTCAAAAACTGGTGTGTTAGGGACCAAACCTCTTGACACTCCAATGGATCCAAATGTGAAGCTTAAATCTGAAGGAGGTGATGTGTTAGAAGATCCTGAGAAATACAGGAGGTGGGTGGAAAAGCTGAATTATTTGACTATAACTCGACCTGACATTGGTTTCCCTATCAGGGTTGTGAGTCAATTGTTTTCCTCCCCACGAACTTCACATTGGGATGCTGTTGTTCGTATTCTGAGATATCTTTAGAAAGCTCCAAGACGTTGTCTATTGTAGTCTGATCATGGACATAATCATATTAAAGGTTTCTGTGATGCTGATTGGGCTGGTTCTCCTATTGATAGGAGATCAACTACAAGATACTGTACTTTAATTGGTGAAAATATTGTGTCTTGAAAGAGCAAGAAACAGGCTATTATAGCAAGGTCTAGCACTGAGTCTGAGTATCATGCTACGGCTCATGTTACTTGTGAGTTGATGTGGGTAAAGCAGCTTTTGATGGAACTTGGGTTTGAGTGTACTTCTTCTATGTAGTTGTGGTGTGATAACCAAGTTGCAATTCATATTGCGTCAAATCCAGTGTTTCATGGGAGTATAAAACATATTTGAAATAGACTATCATTTTGTCCGAGAAAAATTACAACAAGGAGTGATTTCTACAAGTCATATTGCAGATGTTTTCACTAAGTCTTTGGGAAGTGGTAGAGTGGACTATATTTGTAACAAGCTGGGCATAATTAACATCTACGCTCCAACTTGAGGGGGAGTGTTAGAAGTGTTGTATGAAATAGAGAAGTCGTGGCCAGTTGTCTAGCGCAAGCCATGACTCCCCTTTGTAGTACTCTAGTCTAACTATAAGTGGTTAGTATATTAGAATTAGGAGTTAGATTTCTTTCTTATTTTATTGATTTCCTATTCCTACTAGGAGTGTAATTTGCTAGTCTATATAATGAATGAAGTAGGGTCTCATTGATTGGGACTCCCATCTCTCTCTCTCTCTCTCTCTCTCTCTCTCTCTCTCTCTCTCTCTCTCTCTCTCTCTCTCTCTTTTATTCTCTATTGTTTACAAACTCCAAGATTAAATTTATTAATATATGTTTCGATACCGAGGGAGTAGTGAGAGCAACGTTGACACAATACAGTTCAGAAGGAAAGAAAGAACAAGCCATATACTATCTAAGCAAGAAGTTCCTAAATTATGAAGTCAATTACTCCATACTAGAGAAAACCTGCATGACACCAATTACTAGATCTACAATGGGAAAGCATAATAAAAGTTCCAAGGTAAATTGCACCCCTATTAGTCAACTTAGGGCCTCTTTGGTATAATTTTTCTTTTTGATTTTTGTTTGCAGAAACAGTTTTTTCTGCATTTGGTAGGAGTTAGGGCGGTTAAATCTATTCAAAAAAAATTGAAAAAACACAAAAATAAAAAAGAATTGAAAGTCATTTTTGATTTTTTGTTGAAAACCATTTTCAGTTGTTTATGTGCTGAATGTTAAGAATCCTTAATATGCATGTCCTGCAATGGATAAATTCTGAGGTCATAATGGTAAAATACCATATAAAATAGCTTTAAAAGCTAATCCTTTCCCAAAACCCTCACCTACCTCTCTCATCCCTCGTCTCTCTTGTCCCTCATCCCTCACGGCTCCTCTTTTATTCCCTACGATTCTCCATTACCTCTCACTTGGGTAAGTCTCTCTCTCTCTCTCTCTCTCTCGCTTGCTCGATGAGTGATTTGATTTCTGGATTTTATTTTTCAGATTCTCACAAGTTGTTCGATTCTTTGGGAAACAACAAGCATTGCATTTAATCTGGTTATTCATAGGTAAGTATCTCTCTGGACGATAGAGGGCTGGGGTTGGACCTTGATCAATTGAAAGTCGTTAACAAATTTATGTTTTCGTTCCCCTTCTTGAATGCTACAATCAGACTTCTTGTTCTTCTTTTGTTTCAGTGTTTCTCTTTTTTTGAACCAAATCTTTTACATCACTGGGATACTTCCTTTACTTCCTTTCATCATGGTTTATAGCTACATGCAATTGTGGAAGCATAGAATTAATTAGGGTACATATCACTTACAGTACCTTCTCTAAAGTAGAAAAGGAACATGCAAGAGCGTGGTTGTGGCTTTGGGTAGCCTCTTAATAATTCACAATGTGCATTGTGTACTTGGCCCAATCCCTTAAAGTCTTCAGGTTCAGTTAAATATTAGGAAGTAGGGTCGACCACTTAATATTAGAAAGCCCAGGGACTCATTAAAGGGTTGGGTAACTGGTAAGGTTGTATATCTAAGAGGAGAAAAGAATATGAATGAGATAAGGAAGACAAGGACAAGCCTTGCTTTGCTCTCTCTCTCTCTCTCTCTCTCTCTCTCTCTCTCACACACACACACACACACACATTCAAGTAAATTATAACATAAGGGGGCTTGGAGGGGTGGGCTGACTAGCTTAGTGCCATTGCTGCTTGGCACAGGGCAGAATCGTTGGGTCAAAAGGCCTCTTATCAAGCTACTCCACAAAAGGTACAATAGCTTTATATTCAGCCAAGTCTCCTAGAGTTGAGTTGGGTTGGATTGCTTAGACCTTAATATTGTTGTACATCATGATGACTCCTATTGTCTTTCAATCCCTACTATGTCTAATAGTATGCTCATGTCACACCGTGCCAAAATTGGCCAAGGTATGCGGCACTGGACACCCTCATCCAGTCAACCTAACTCTCCATGATCACAAATGCAGTGTCTTAATTTCACAAATGCCATCAAGACCACAACTAAAATTAGAGTATGCTAAATAAGTCATACAAATATCACTGGTGATGTACTAAAGTGACAAATTACAGATATACAAGATTTGTCTGTTAACAAACCACATGTGTAAGATTTACATCTTACATATTTCATCAGCATCTTGGTGTCTCATAGACACAAACCTCACGTCCGCTACCAGAGTTCATCCTGCCTCATCTGGAAGGATAAAGGAGACGGGTGAGCACGAGAATGCTCAATAAGGGGTGGGGGGCAAGCAAGCGCACACGACATAAGATGCAGTGTAAAATACACATAGATATATAATGTATATGAATCTATTAAGAGCAAGCACACACAACATAAGATGCAGTGTAAGTTCCACACAGACTGATGCATATGAATCCATTTATTTATTTTCCTATTTCCATTGCTAGGTCCATCATATGGTATAAGTGCTATGCAGCATAGGTGGCATTCCCTACCCTGTACGTTGGGCCTTAGGAATACAAGCCCGCTGCAAGTGAAAGTCTGCAGGTCCCAGAATCCTATACATCGGTCACCCCGCAAACCTCCAAAGGTAACCCCAAACAAGTAGCCATGGTCCTGGAATCCTACACATCGATCACCCATGCTCTGAACTGCCATGGTCCCGGAATCCTACACATTGGTCACCCATGCAGTGAATAGCCATGGCCCCGAAATCCTACACATCAGTCACCTGTGCTATTTCCATCTCGGAGTACAATACTTCGTACTCTCAATAACATACCACCCTTTGGGATTACCTAGTACCTAACCCCCTATTTGCAAGGGGTGTAGCACCAGGGTTTGTGAATCCTAACTATGTATTCTATATACTTCCATATCACACAACAATGGCCATCACTATCATACTGACCTCTAAGCCCACAGTACCAAAAATGCACCTCGGCCACACCGTGCCTCAGACCATCAATGTTACAATCATTTTCACTCATCATACATCACACATCCTCTGACCTCTAGGCCCATAATACCGGACAGAACCTCGGCGACACCATGCCCTAGGCCGCCAGAGTCACAATCATAACTATGCCACTGACCTCTGGGCCCAAGGTACTGGAAATGCACCTCGGCCACACTGTGCCCCAGACCGTCAATACCACAGTTAAAACTGTGGACCACATCCATATAGCCACATTCCGTATTCACAACATACCATCACATAATCACAATGGCTTACCTTACTTACCTTTGCAATCCAAAAACTTGTCCACAGTCTTACTAATCCATTTTCACAAGGTAACCGATACTAATAGCAACAACATGCATAGCAGCAACATAACAAATCATACATACACATAATTCATGCAAAAATAGAAAATAATGTAGAAACACTCTATAAAATAAAGTCAAGCACTCCTCACCTTGTTACCCAAATTACAGTTGTTACTGTTGAGTTTCCGTCACCGTGTATCCTTTGCCGGGTGATTTAGGTTCCTAAACCAATGTGTATCATTCTATCAACATTCATAACATATTTACATCATAATTATTGTCAAACTAGATTAGATAGGGTTATTTTTGTCTCTACCCTTTCTGTTTAGGCTCACTTTAGGGTCCCTTTTCACTCCTGTAGTTGGGCACACTGTCCCTTTTTTAGGTATTTAATAGATCCTTAGTAGGCCCAATGAGTTTCATATCAGTTCTGAAACCATTTCAGTTTCTGGGAGTCTAATCGGTTGGAGACTTCCGGCACAACCGGCCGGCCTATAGTCTCCCGCCGGTAGACCAAATTTCTGCAGAAATCAATTCTGCACCTTCTCTATTGATTATCACCTCTATTTTGGCCATCAGTCCCTTGTTTCTATGCTGTAAGCTCACATCAGTGAAGGTATCACCTCAAATTCACTATTTTCTCAGTCCACCATTAATTTATTTTCAACTGACTAATTATAATTACCTATTTCAGAAGAGCATTTCAGAATCAGACCTCAAAGTCACATGATTACATCAACATAGGTGACATAAAATCAAACTATCAAAATTTAACCTCCAATCTAAGATTGCATGCTTGTATTTCACCATTAATCTTATTTTACATGTGAAGGATCAAACCTAAATCACTTGCATGCACCATTAGAATCATTAACAGTAAAAATCCATGTCTTAAAACCTTTAAACAGTAAAACTAAAATGGGATTTCAGTATCCAAGTTCTTAAATTTGATGATCACACCTCAATTATGCAATGGATGCATAAATTTACCATCAATTTCTCCTTGCATGTGTTCTTAGTCCTTAGAATAGTAAAATGAAACTAAAATTTCATTTCTTTCTCATGTAATTTTACTATTTTAAGAGCTTAGTAAGGATTCTCATATCATTGTCTCTAATCAGCCATGGTCTTGGCTCCAATAATGAAATTCTGTCATACACTCTTCATACATTTCATCAATCCCTCAAGAATCCAAGAATTTAGACTGCAAATAGTAAAGATCTTGCTGTAATTTTAAAACTTTCTTCCCATGCACAGAAATGGCTTATACCCTTTTATTTTTCTGAAATTACTTACTATTACAGATTAGCATAAATAAGAGATGATTACATTGTAGCTGAACCCTCTATCAAAGACCTAAGAACTAAAATCTCCAGCCGAACCTCCTTATCTTCCCTTCTCTTCCCTTCTCTTCTTCTCTCTACTTTCTTCTTCTTGCTGTCCAAAATTTGCGAAGGTGAGAAATGGGCTTACTATGGTCGGTGGAGGCAATTTATTGCCCCACTAACACCCCCTTAGTGGCCTACTAACATAACCCCTTAGTGACCCATTAACTTATATACTATATAATATATTATATAATATATTATAACATATGTATAAGTAAACCCTTAATACTTATACTATATGATTTAAAATTTCAGATTTATACATTATATACCCATATTAAATTACACCTTCTAATTTCATTATTTAACTTATTGTAATATATCCACTACCTTATAATATATATATATATATATAATATTATATGTTCATATATAAAATATTATATGTTCATATATATATATATATGTGTGTGTAGATGGTACCATATGACCTAAATTACTATTTTTTTAATACTTATAGGTACCCATTTTTACTTTATAATTTTTTATTTCATTATATTATTATACATCCTTTTTAGTCACATCAGACCCATAGAAATAGGTCCACATATCAAGACTCCTAGAATGGGACCCATTCGGTCAAACTTCACCATTCTATCCAGTCAACAGGCTAGCCTGTCATTTCCAGAACTCTCCAGCCTGTTGAGCCAGCTTTTCTCTTTTAGGGCCTGTTTAGTCCATTTTTATTACTAAACCTTATGAAAGGTTAATAAATACCTGTTGGCACACTTTTCTTGTTGTTTCTTCCAACACTGTTGGCAGAAGGCACAGGTACATGTTGGATCATTCTTTCCTTCCTAGCACTCCACTGCAGCCAACCAAGCTAGTGTTGGCCTCTCAAGCCTGTTACTTTTTCTTGTTCACAGTCATTGTAAAAAGGTGGGATTTGGAGTGTTACAGCTTAGGTTTGCATTCATATATTTATTATACCGAGTACTACTAACTATAGTTTAATATTCCATGTTTGCTTTCAGTGTGTGTTTTTCTGTGTATTTCATAGTTGATGATGGAATACATGGTTGGGAAGGAAGAGCCCAAAAGGTAGAACCAGTCTGAGACTCTCTGTATTGATATTTTTGGGCAAAGTCCATTTGCTACCAATCTCTATTTATTGTGTACTTAACAATCAGTGGGACTTACTTAGTGTACTTTGGTTGTATTAATTTCTTAAAAAAAAAAAAAAATCTATGGATGGACAGCCAATGGGAGTCCACACCAAAGCATCAATTAGGCGTGATTTCTAGCTCTCATTTGGGGCAGGGCAATTATTTTACCCATCTTGTGTATGATGCTGACACCACATTTTTAGATATAATCCTTTTTCCCATAGTTATAGAAATCATTATGCCCATTAGCATACCAAACCTATTTCTTATTCTACAAACTATTTGTCTAGTTGTTACCAAACAGTTTTTAGTTTTTACCAAAATGCTTTTTACTAATGATTTTTGTTAAATAGGTAAAAATAAAAAAAGAAAAATGATACCAAAGAGGGACTTAATCCCGAGGCTTCTATAGACCATGTTTTGTATATCCACTGGTAGATTTATTGAAAATGACTGATCTCTTGACAAAATTAACTTTCTAACTAGACAAATCTTGAAACAAATTAAGGATAACATGCAATGTAGATACACAATTTTTAGTAGCCTACAAAAAATAAAAGCATAATCTATAAAAAGAAAGTGGGAAAAATCTGGAGCAAGTTGTCCTTATTTTCAAACCCCTAAACAAATTTAATTCCTTGTGAACATTCAATAATCGGGACAGACATTTCGTATCCTTAGGCTCTCTTTGGCATAGTTTATGTTTATTACTTACTTATTAATAATCAATTAAAATAATAATCGTTTGGTTACTAGAATTATGGACTACAAACAATAATTTTTTGGTTACTACTAGATATAATAGATTATATTGGCATGCCTAGTGTATAATACATTATGTAATGTTGTTCATTCTTAGTTGCAAGCCAAGGATATTCAATTAAATCTGGAATTGACCGAATCCAACCTATTACCAGCCAATCTAGATTTGTGAATCCATAGGGTTTTTAGGGATAGGGAGGGAAAGGCCAACCCAATTCCAACGAATCCAATTGGTCAATCCATAGGATTTCTAGGGTTTGGGGGAGAGAGAGGCGAAGGGATGAAGGTGCAAAATTGTTGTATGATCTTTTTTTTTTTTTTTTTTTTTTTTTTGTGATAAAGGTTCAATGTTCTTAACGAGTTTCACTAAAGGATTGGACTCTATTTGAAGGGATTTTTATAAAAATATGCAAATTGACCCTTTTACCCTTAGTTTTGAGCCATTAAAATATGTGCTTCATTAATGGTTTAGCACCTAAACAATAATAGTCGCTTTATCCCAATAAATTATAGGGTAATTTACAACGCCACCCCCTGGAGAATGCCACAATTATAAGAACACCCCTTTTGTTTCACCAAATTAGACTCAGACCCCCTGCCATTAGTCACTGTTAAGGAATATACCCTATTTTCTGATGTCAACAATAATATTTTATTTTAAATACCAAAATGCCCTTAATAAATATGAAGTACCTAAAATACCCTTGTAATAGTTACTATTTCTATCACCCAAATCTATCCCCCAAATAGATAGATTGGTCCCCATTCCACCAACGATCGTTCATAGCAGTGGTGACAGATAGTGATGGACGGCGACCGGCAAGACCTCGTGGCGACCAGGCGAAACTAGCCAGGCAGGTAGATAGCATCTTTTCACCCTTTTTTGAATTCAAATTTCAAAAGAAACCAGTTAGGCAGATAGATATTTCCAAGTCCACATTCCACCGGCGATCGTTCATAACGGTGCTCACATTTTCTCAATTCCAAAATTTTGGTGGTTGTTACAATTTGCAGTTGGCATTTGTTGAAATTGTATATTGGCATTCACTTTAATGAGTGTACAATGGTACTCTTATATAGAGATTATAGTTATTGAGTTATAAACAAACTCTATGATCACATGTGGGAGACTCAAACTCTAATATTAATGGGGTAGGACTCTATTAACATATGTGAGTAATGGACTGAAAGTCTATTATCACATGTAAGAGTCCTATTCCAACTCTGCTATCTCATGAGGTAGTCTTGGACTGCAAGTAGTCTCTAGAGTTTGTGCTCACTAAAAATGCCTACAATGTAGGAGAGGTTGTTGAGTGTGAGTATGACTCTAGAGGTTGAGTTCGAGTGGGACGCTAACTGTCCTGATACACCCCCTCAAGGTGGGGATTTGAATGGTCGAATCCGTAGCTTGTCCCGTAGAAAGGTTAACCGTGTAGAGCTGAGAGCTTTGGTAAGGATATCGGCTATTTGGTCATGTGTTGAAATGAACTGCACTTGAAGTTCCTTGGAGGCGACTTTATCACGAACGAAGTGGAAGTCAATTTCAACATGCTTGGTACGAGCATGAAAGACCGGATTGACTAAAAGGTAAGTGGACCCAATGTTGTCACACCAAAGAATGGGTGCAATGGGAACAGGGATCCCTAACTCCTCAAAGAGAGAGCGAAACCAAGTGAGTTCGGCGCAAGCATCAACCACTGCTTTGTACTCAGACTCGGTGGAGGAGCGTGCAACTATCTTCTACTTCTTAGAGGCCCAGGAGATCAGATTAGGACCCATATAGATGGCATAGCCTCCTGTGGATTTGCGATCCGCACTGTCACCAGCCCAGTCAGCATCAGAGAATGCTTGTAATTGGAGGGAACTAGATTTGGAGATGAACAACCCATGATCCTTGGTTCCTTGGAGATAGCGTAGAATCCATTTGACTAGTTTCCAATGGTCTTCGGAGGGGGCATGCATGAACTGGCAGGCATGGTTCACTGAATAAGCCACATCAGGCCTGGTGAGGGTGATGTATTGGAGAGCACCGATAATGGAGCGATACCTGGTGGGGTCCGAAAGAAAGACACCCCCTGTGGAAGATGCTGCAAAGGTGGTGGCCATGGGAGTAGTGACGGGCTTACAGTCAGTTATGCCAGCCCTCTGGAGGAGGTCAGTGATGTACCGGTGTTGAGAGAGGAGGACACCATCAGACCGATATAGGGCTTCAATACCAAGGAAAAAGCTGATACGACCAAGATCCTTGATAGAGAATTCTGAAGCAAGCTGATGAAGGAGAGTCTGAACATGAGTTGGTTGGTTTCCTATAACCAAGATGTCATCGACATAGACAAGGACATATGTGACAACAGAGCCCTGTATGTAGATAAATAGTGATGTGTCGGTTTGGGATGACCGAAAATCAGAGCGAGTGAGGAACTCAGTTAACTTGTGAAACCAAGCCCTAGGAGCCTGTTTGAGCCCATAGAGGGACTTGTGGAGGCGACAGACATGATTAGGGTGCAGGGCATCTTCAAAACCCTGGGGTTGAGCCATGTAGACTTCCTCAGATTGAATACCATGCAAGAATGCATTCTGAACATCAAGCTGACGAACAACCCATCCGTTAGATATGGCCAAGGAGAGGACCATTTGTATGGTAGTAGGTTTGATGATAGGGCTAAAGGTCTCATGATAGTCAAGACGAGGTTGTTGATGAAATCCTTTAGCAACTAAACGAGCCTTATAGCGCTCAAGGGAGCCATCTGCCTTCCGTTTGATGTGGTACATCCACTTGCAGCCAACCAGATTCATAGTTTCCCTGTAAGGCACAAGAGACCAAGTACCATTACGTAATAAAGCATTAAATTCATTAGACATAGCAGAACACCAATGAGGAACCTTGTGGGCCTGGGAGAAGCATGTAGGCTCAGCCGGGTCAGGTGAGGTGATGGTAGAGAGGGTCAGGGGGTCAGCATAGAGATCGTGTAGGGTTCTGGTGCGATGGGGTGGGGTGGTAGAGGAGTCAGGGTTATGGCCGGTTAGGGTTAGGTGAGGTGAGAAAGGAGGGGATATGGGAGAGGGTGGTTCAGGTAGGGGCGGTTCTGGGGTGGCAAGGAGAGAGATGGGTGGGTTTGCGAGGGTAGGCGGAGGGCTAGGGTGAGGTTGAGGGGTAGGTATGTTAAGTGCAATGCCCCACGGGGGAGGGGTAGTAGGAGGGAGTTGGGTTGAGGAGGATGGTGGTGCAGTGTGAAATGTGAAAGTAGATTCGTCAAATTTGACATGGCAAGATATGTAGATACGACGGGTGATGAGATCCATACAACAATAACCATGATGGAAAGGGCTATATCCTAAGAAAACACATGAGGCAGAACGGGGGGTTCAACCTTGTGATGATTGTAAGGACGGAGCCATGGATAACAAAGGCATCCAAAGATTTTTAGAAAAGAGTAGTCCGGAGAATTGCCTGTAACTAACTGATGGGGGGATTTGTTACCTGTGACAGAGGAGGGCATGCGATTGATGAGAAAGACCATGGTTTCAAAGGCATAATCCCAGTAAGCCTGGGGAACAGCTGCATGGGATAGTAGGGTAATCCCAGTTTCAGCAATGTGTCTGTTACGACGTTCAACTATTCCCTATTGCTCATGAGTATGAGGGCAAGATAACCTGTGTTGGATGCCCAACTTGGCAAAGTAAGATGGGAGAGTACGGAATTCTCCCCCCCAATCAGTTTGAATGACCTTGATGGAGCGAGAGAACTGACGTTCCACCAAGGCCTGAAAAGTACGAAAGGCAGAGTAAACATCAGACTTCAACTTTAAAGCAGTAAACCAAATATATTTAATATGGTCATCAACAAATATAACAAAATAACGATTCCCATTTGAAGAAACTATGGGGTGGGGGCCCCATACATCACTAAAAACCAAATCTAAAGGAGAGGAACTACGAGTACTAGTTTTATGTAGTGACAATCTACTAGCTTTGCCCATTTGGCAAGCAGAACATAAAGAAGGAGACTTCACGAGCTGATGACCAGGTAACATAAGACGAAGGACACGTTCATGAGGGTGCCCTAAACGATGATGCCAGCGACTAAAAAATGAGGCAGAGGCCAGATTGGCATAAGGTGATGCTGGAACGAAATAGAGACCATGCTTACTGTGTCCAGTGAAGAGGGTTTGATTGGTCTTCAGATCCTTCACAGAGAAAAAGGAAGAGTGAAACTCAAAGTAAACATTATTGTCACGGTAAAATTGCTGAACATATAACAAAGAACAAGTGTGAGTGGGAACATGTAAAACAGTAGAAAGAGAAAAGGAATGAGAGGGAGAAGAGATGGAAGCAGTGTCTATGTGAGATATAGGAAGGCCCTTACCATTACCAACCACAAGTTGGTTATTACCTGTGTATGGATCATAGGAGGAGAATTGGGTTAAGTCAGGGGTGGAATGGTGGGTGGCTCCAGTATCAGGGATCCAAGAGGTGGTGAAGGATTGTGGAGGTGTGGGGTGATGGAGTGGAGGTGAGATCGTAGGGGATTGAGGAATAGGGAAGGGTGTAGTATGGTAGGCGTTGGGTTGAGGTGATGGCCGATTGTAGGGATGGGGAGGGATAGGTAGAATGGTGGCTCTAGTAGGTCCCTGTGGGTGGTAGTAGCAAGTGTCTGTCTGATGATTAATGCATCCACAAATTGTGCATGGATTGTGAGCGAATGCATTAGAGCGACCAAATCCACTAGCACGACCACGACCATGGCCTCGAGAGGAGCTTGTACCACGACCACCAGTGGAAGGAGGACCTCGACCTTGGTGAGTGACATGGGCTGATGCATCGATGGCAGGATCAACAATGGGAAGGCGTGAGTGGAGAAGGTTCTCGTGACTCATAAGGAGACCATGCATGTCGGTGTAGAAGATGGGCTCCTTTTGTGCCATCATAATGGAGGCAAGGGCTTGATATTCAGTGCGTAGGACCCGAAAGATGTGGATGTTAAAGTCTTCTCATGGGAGGGGCTTCCCTACAGCTGCTAGCTCATTGGAGAGATGCTTGGCACGATGGAGAAACTGAGTAAAGGTCTCATCTGGTTTGTGAACCAGATTTTGAAGGGAGACGTTGAGAGATAGAATTTTGGTTGTAGATGGAGAACTGAATGCAGCATGGAATGCATCCCAGATCTCTTTGCTAGTGGTCCATCCAACTGCTAATGAAAAGGCTTCTTCAGAGAGAGAGGCGATGAGAAGGCTCATAATAAAAACATCTTGTTCATGCCATGCCTTGGCTTTGATAGGGTCTTGAGGGCAACGATTGTCACCGGTGACATAGTCGAAGAGGCGTTGGCCAGTGAGATAGGGTACGACCTGTGTGCGCCAATAAACATAGTTCTTAGATGTGAGCTTTAGAGATATCATATGATGAGCATCAGATAGGGATGTGGGAGGTGGGGATGGTTCGGCCATGGTAGAAAAGGGAGGAGTGTGTTGTTAGAGATAGTGGGGTGTGGGTTAAACTATAGGTGAGAGAGGGATGTTGGGCTCTTTCTTCTTCTTTTTTTTCTGCAAAGAAGTTGTAAAGAAAAGGGGGTGTAGGCTATTGGAGAGGGAAAAACGTGGGGAGGAGGAGGGTGCTCGGTGGAGCTTTATGCGGCTCGTGATACCATGTTGAAATTGTATATTGGCATTCACTTTAATGAGTGTAAAATGGTACTCTTATATAGAGATTACAGTTATTGAGTTATAGATAAACTCTATGATCACATGTGGGAGACTCAAACTCTAATATTAATGGGGTAGGACTCTGTTAACATATGTGAGTAATGGACAGAAAGTCTATTTATCACATGTGAGAGTCCTATTCCAACTCTGCTGTCTCATGAGGTAGTCTTGGACTGCAAGTAGTCTCTAGAGTTTGTGCTCACTGAAAATGCCTGCAATGTAGGAGAGGTTGTTGAGTGTGAGTATGACTCTAGAGGTTGAGTTCGAGTGGGATGCTAACTGTCCTGATAGCATTTATATTGAGATTTGAGAGAGAGAGAGAGAGAGAGAGAGAGAGAGAGAGAGAGAGAGGGTTTCTTCGTTGTTCTGTGTAAGAGAGGTTGCTGCAATAAAGTTTTTGGACAAATTAGAAGAAGATGTGGAGTCTAAATGTTCCTCCTATGCCTCCTCAACCCCACGATGATGCCATTAAACTCAAGGCTGTTTTCAAGGGTACCCTCTTTTTCTTTTTTTCTCTACGTGCTTAATTATGTATATTTGTTTTAAGCTGCTTGATAGTAGGTGTGTCTTCTAATTTCCATTTCTAATTTGGAAAGTTGGATTTCTACATTCATTGTTTCTCTTTGCTACCAGTAGTATCTCTTTTATTATGCATGTATAAATGTATACCCCGTAAATATCATTGGGGTTTAAGAATCTGGGTTGCTTGGAGTTGTCCTCCATCTTGCCTTTCACTTGTACCCATAAGATTATTTTAAGATTCTGAACTTGTCCTCGACAATGCATTCCCTCACTCCGGTGCATTGCCCTTACTAGATACTCGCAAGATCTTTATTTTGCTTTCTTAATTTAATTTGATATTTACATAACCTCTTCCTAGCCTAGAGTCGTACTAATCAAATTATAGACGGCATAGTGGGATTCGGTGACAACATGGCTGGTAATGATCTCGATTGTGAGCATGGACTCCATGGCAGCCTTAGAAGCCGGAGGTTGCTCATAGCGCCCAACTTTGTTGATCTCGATCTAGGTAAGCTGATCTAGCAGGCGATCAAAGCCTGATCCTATCAAGAAATCCGACATGCTAGAAGGCAGCGGATGAAGGTTCGAACCAGCCCCATCTTCGTAGTACAGCTCAAAGGCTCCCCCTTCGCCACCACCACCATCAGCAAGTCTACCTGCTCTGGAAGAGGGAAACAAAAATAGAGGTGAGGATATTGAAGAGGAAATAGGTTAAAATGAGTTTTAGTGAAAAGGGTATAGCAGTCACTTTACCTCTTGACTTAACGGAGGTTGATGATAGGGGGTCTGAATCTAATTTGATGAAATAGAGGGGGTGCTTTTATAATTGTGACATTCTCCAGTGGGTGGCACTGTAAATTACCCTAAATCATAAACACCTTTCTACATGTTTATGAACTTATTAGCATATTTTTAATGAGAAATAGGAGTCATAAATCATACCTAACGCCTCTGTTTATGTTATATCTGTCAAATAAGTAATCATATAACACCATTATTGGCATTAGTGAGAGGCCGTTAAGTTTCCCATTGGAAGACAACAAATCGACCCTAAAGTAGGTTTCCTCCTAGATAGAAGCAACAACATGGCCATCCTTCCAATGGACCGGGCTTGTAGCATCTTGTCGGGTTGAGAATGTCTCATTTGAGCCTAACCCGATTGCAAACCTTGTCCAGATTTATAGGCCCAAAGCCCATAACTTATTTCGGCCCAATAATTCTTTATCCCAACCAATAATTTCATTTGGCTAGAATCCAGATAGTCAATTTAGTCTCTGTCCCCCTTTTTTGCAGCTTGCTTTCAAGTTTTGGATTAGGTCAAAACTATTCTTGTACGGTGCCTGATTCACACACTTTGACAATCTGCTATAAAAAAAAGAGAATAAGTGGATTTCATGGGTAAATCAGATACTATATGAGAACCATTCTTATACGTGGACCTGATCCAAGTTCTGCCTTTCAGTCTTCCTTCACTGTCTCACAAATTGCTACAGCATATCAGCCCAAGAGAAATTAGTGGGTCAACTCAGTACCAATTCCAAATGGCCTGCAAGCATTGGAATCAGATGCACAACCAGAGCTCAAGCAAAGCATACTTCTTTCCTTCTCCATTACTTTATCTAAAATCTGGAAATCCATTTTCCTTCATATTCAAGCATTCTTTAGTAGCCCAGATTCTCCACGTAGAACCAAACACTCAAACCTATATAAAAGATCTCTTCTGGTAATAGATAGGGAAGGATATTAACCCAGAAACTAATCATTAGCTTATGTTGGTAGCAAGAAAATGGATCATGGGTGGTATTCCAACCTTCCCGAATGGCTGAGCTCTTGCCCCCTTTATAAGTGCACCAATCTGCAGGAAACTAATTTGCATGTTATCAGGGGAACTGTGGTCATTGGCCGGACCCTGGGCCAGCGAGGTCCCGGAAATTCAGCTTCAATCCATCTCTACAGTAGCACCTCAATTGATACTTGTAAGTTTACATTTTGACTAATTTAGAAATTAATGCCTAATTTGTTATATTAATAAGGAAGACTCAATTAATTAATATATGTCTTGATTCATTATTAAAAGCCAATGGGAAAGCTAGGTTGAGTGAGAAAGCAAATTTGAGACATGGCAGGAAAGGCAAACACAATGGGGAGAACAGCATAATATACAGGATTAAGTTCCAAGTCGATCCAGAATTCGGAGTACCTGGGGCTTTCGTCACCAAAAACCATAACAATCACGAGTTCTTCCTTATCTCTGCAACTCTTGAGTTGCTCCATCATCATGTTGCTCATAATCGAAAATTTCATTTCGATTGGAACTCTTGGGTTTACCCATTTAGTAAGACACACTGCGGCCGCATCTTCTTCTCTAATGCTGTATGTCATCTCCTCATATCCTTCTCTTCTTCCTGCCTTTTTCCTTTATTTATTTATTTATTATTATTATTATTATTAATTTTAATTGTGCGTGTAACTCATGAGTGTACGTATGTTAGTGTTATCTTCCAAATCTTACACCAGAAGCTATAAGACCATTGAGGGAAGAAGAACTTATTAGCTTGAGGGGGAATGGAAGTGGTGACAGAAAAGAATGGGATCGAGTTTATGATTATGATTACTATAATGATCTCGGAAGTCCAGATAAAGGCCTTGAACATGTACGACCAGTCCTCGGTGGATCAGAAAAGTACCCATATCCTCGGCGAGGAAGAATAGGGCGCCCTCCTACCCAGGAAGGTACTTACGTATATAATGATCTTCAAGTAATGTTTTCACCATATGTGGAGCATACAGTCATTGTATAGGTATGGGCTAGTGAATAGGTGTTGACCGATGAATCTTTAGTCTTGGTGGAATTAATATATAAGCCAATTTTACTAACTAGATTATTATGTCTTGATTCTTTTGTGTATGTGTACGTAGATCCTTCAGCCGAAAGTAGGCCGGAAATGATAAAACTAGACATCTATGTTCCTCCAGACGAGCGATTCAGCACTCAGAAAATGTCAGAGTTCATATCAAATTCAATTGAAGCAATCATACATTTCTTAATGCCCGAGGCCAAAGCTTTGTTTAAGAATGAATCCAGCAGTTTTGACTCATTCGAGGAGATACATGATCTGTATGATGATAACAACAACAACAACCCAAATAAGGTGTTAGAAGTGTGGGTAGTAGAGAAATTGAAGAAATTAGTTCCAAAGGAGCTCTTCAGAGAGATGAATAATATTGGAAGCAAACATCATCAAGTCAAATTTCCACTTCCTCAAATTATAGCAAGTAAGGAAATATATTTATTCTTATCCTCTATAATATTGGAAGATCATTTTAGTATTTAAAAGTCATTCTATTTTAGCTAATTTTTTTTTTTAATAAATAATTGGGAAATGGGAAGCACCATATTAGATTTGGCATCACTTTTTTGCCTCCCTCTATTACTTTTTTTTTTTTTTTATAAAGAATGTTCTTAATCCTATTTTCTTGATCTTATTTAGAAAATGAGATGGCTTGGAAGGATGATGAAGAATTCGGACAAGAAATGCTTGCAGGGGTTAATGCATCCATAATCAAATGATTAAGGGTAATTCTCAAACCAATAAGGTGTCTTTGGTAGTCATCCAGGAAAACGTTTCTGACGTTTCTCTATTCTATAGGAACAAAAAAAAGGAATAAAGTATTTGGTGTCAACCTGGTGTTTTTTGAATTTTTTGGAACGAAAAGGAAAAAAAATGCTAGAAACGCAAAATGATAGAATGATGAAACCTTGTTCTATCATTTCAATTTCGTTCCAAATACAAAAAAAGTGAACTAAGGTAATCGTTCCTGAAGCAGGTTCACTGAACACCATTTTTTTTGTTTTAAAATGGTATTTTGACAAAGAAACTGAAAATTCTGTTTTTGACACGAAACGTTGTTTTTGGAACTGAATGACTACCAAATGCAGCCCAAGGGTCTAATAAATTTTGAACGGTCATCATCTCTTGCAGAATCCACAAACTAAAAAGTTTTAGAAATTAATATTTTTGAATTCATGGCAGAAATTTCCACCTCAAAGTAAAGATGGCTGGAAGAGTAACATAAATGCCGCACATTTGGAGGGAAATTTGGATGGTTTATCTCTTGATGAGGTAATTTACTCGTTGTCTCTAATTTTTTTTTCTTATATAATTAAAAAGATGTGATTTATGAGAGATATTGGAGGCTTATTATTGGATTTTCAATTATAGGCAATGAGACAAGGAAGGATATTAATGTTGGATCACCATGACTACCTCCTCCCATTCCTAGAGAGGATAAACACACAAGGGGTTTGTGTGTATGCATCCAGGACCCTTCTATTCCAGAGGAATAATGCAACCCTAAAGCCAGTTGCAATCGAATTGAGCTTACCAAGCTCTAAAGAGGGCGAAGTAATCAGTCGAGTATTTCTACCGGCTACCACTGGCACCAAAGCATCATTGTGGCATCTTGCGAAGGCTCATGTTGTTGCTAATGATTTTGGATACCATTAATTAATTAGCCATTGGTGAGTAATTAATGATGGAACATATATATATATATATATATATTTTGGTCATATTCTATTCCTTGGTCTTTGATACTTTATATCGAGACCTTATGTACCTCAACCATTTTTCTGAATAGAACTGCTTTATGACCACTAGGTTAAAGACACATGTAGTCGTTGAGCCCTTTATCATTGGAACTAGAAGACAGTTGAGTGTGATGCATCCGATTCACAAATTGCTTGATCCTCACTTCAAGGATACCATGCATATAAACGCCCTCGCTCGGAGCATTCTCATCAATGCTGGTGGAATTCTAGAGAAGACATTGTTCCCTGGAGAGGTATCAATGGAGTTGTCTTCAGCACTCTACAAAAGTTGGAACTTTAGGGACCAATCTCTTCCTAATGATCTTCTCAAGAGGTACTTATAACTAACAACTTTAATAAATTGAAAAAAAAATGCATTAAATGACTTCCAATTTTTGAAAAGTCTTTTTTATTCATGCATTAAATAACTTTTAGAAAATAAGATAAAAGATAAAAAATAATAATTGTAACCAATGATTTAGTTATCGGTGTACCAATACCGATTCGGTAAGTTCTGTCCTTACTTTTTACAAAAAAAATACATTTTTGTTACGATTTTACCTCTAAACCAATATTGATACCCGATCCAGATCGATCAAGTATCGATATTGATCTCAGCCAGTACTGATATGATATGGCTGATCCGATACCAATGCTTATAACCATGGTTACATCTTCTTATTTCACCACTTCATTGACAAAACATACATAGGCTAGGGCAAGAGAAAGATACCCTGCTGGCGCAGGTACACGCCAGCAATGGATATATGTACACAGGTCGGATCTAATGGATCCGAGAACTTCATTCAGGATTTTAGCGTTTGAGGATGAGGAAAGCCCCACAGGAGTGCAACTTCTTTTTGATGACTATCCTTATGGTGCTGATGGACTAGAGATTTGGAATGCCATCAAGATATGGGTTAGAGGCTATTGCTCAATATACTATATCACTGATGCTTCAGTCCTTTCTGACGAAGAAATCCAAGCATGGTGGTCAGAAATCCGAAACATTGGTCATGGTGACAAGCAGAATAAAAAATGGTGGTACAGAATGGATACAATTTCTGATTTAGTAGAGACTTTAACTACCCTTATATGGATTGCTTCAGCATTTCATGCCTCTGTGAACTTTGGGCAATATGATTATGCCGGCTATCCACCCAACAGACCGATGCTTTGCCGGAGATTTATTCCGATGGAGGGGACATTCGAATTCGCAGAGTTCCTGAAAGACCCAGAAAAGTACTATTTAAAGATGTTGCCCCAAAGATTTGAGATGACTCTAGGTTTGGCACTGATAGAGGTTCTCTCAAGGCACACAACTGAAGAAGTGTACTTGGGTCAGAGATCATTGGAATGGACAGACAATGAGGAGGTTCATAAGAAGTTCAAAAAATTTGCAGAGAATCTGAAAGAGGTAGAGAAAAGAATCAATGAAAGAAATAGAAATCCCAAGCTTAAAAACAGGTACGGACCTGCAAAGATTCCGTACACACTGTTATACCCTGACACATCCAATGTGAGTTCCAAAGGTGGAATTACAGGGAAGGGAATTCCTAATAGTGTATCAACTTAGTAGTAATTGGGTCCTAAAAATAAGTTCTCATTTGTGTTTCTTAATCTGTATCTATTGGGTGATTATAAAAGGAATGAGATTGATTGTTGCATATATATATATATATATATATTGTGATTGATTTATTGTTTTTAAACAGAAAGGTATGGTTAACTGAATTAGTTCTGTAAATGGATTATTTGGACACACACAGATACAGAGGTCGAGTATTGAGATGGGATATTAATGCCAGCTTGAGTTTTTTTCTCTTTTGCTTCTTCTTTGAATATACAAGTAAATGGAATTGAATAATACAAGTTTTATTAACAAGATTCAGTTGTGTGTGTGTGTGTGTGTGTGTGTGTGGTAAATTTAGGCAAATTCCTTCTTGATCCAACAGAGCCTTTTGTGGATGAAAACAGTTGACGATCATATGTAAGAGGTTCCATCCTTTTGATCTTATCATTCTCGGATCTAATCCTCCACCTTAGATGTTGTAATTGTTGGTGATAACGTGCCTATTAAGATATTAAGGTGGGCCACCATGTTGACTAAGTTTGAATGTGAAAGTTTTAAATTTAAAATTTAAACTTTCATGTGTAAAATTGCAAGGATTTGATCGTTACCCAATTTTAAGTGGTTACGTACACCTAGGTTCCATTTGATGACGTTTCTGCCATTTGTGTTTCAAGAAATGGCAGAAACATAAAATTCTGTTTTTAGAAACAGAAACGGAATTGAAGGTGTTTGATCAGTCATGTTTCTCAAAGTCGATAGTAACCAGTGAAAGAATGGCCACGAGTCGTTTCCAAAAACGGCGAAACAAGTTCTACTTGTTTTGCCTAGGTCGTTTCTTGAACCATAAATAGGTAGAAATTTCAATTTCTATTTTTGAAAACAAGTGAAACGAAACAGTTTTGTCAAACATTTTTTGTTCCGTTTCTTCCGTTTTTGGACCCAGAAACGGTAGAAACGCGTTTCTTGAAACGTGATCAAACGGGTCCCTAGTCATTAGAGAGTTGGAACCATTTTGGTTTAGGATCTATCCCTCCCTATTAAAGAGATTAAAGGAGAAGTGACTCTCGTACAAGAAGAGAACACACTCTTTCTCCCTCTCTAAGAAATACTGAACCAAAAAGAGAAATTTCTACTTCATCTTCTCTTTTGTGTTTCTTCTATTATATATCCAGATGATATCTGTGAGAATACAAAATCCAAGGGAAAAAACAAACAGATGATATCTGTGAGAATGGAACAAATCCCCAAAGGCCCTCCACAACTACTACCACTCCACCTTTGTTTCCACCAACAATCTGCATTTTCTTTTTAATTGGTGAAATGAAGAATAGTATTTGGAGATGCAAACTGCAATATAATACAGTAAAAAGAAAAATCGGAACACAATAAACTATGGGTAAAGGAAAAAAATCATTTCCATAAACAGTGATGAAAGCAAGGGTAGACTATGAATCTTGAAGATCGTACAGAATGAATAACTTGAAAATGTTGACTAGAACGGGCAGATACTTAACTAGAGATACCTACATTTTAGAAAAATCTGTATAAATGATAATATGCTATATTGAATAAAGGATAACATACTATTAACAGGAAAAGAGATGGTGCTTATGCCCTACTAGAAGAACCGGATGTGCCATTAATAGGCGACAATAAAATATTTTCTTGTATTAATCTTCCCACCGTACCCTTGGCAACCTCATCCTCAGCTTGAAGCTGTCTATATCGCAAAGTCATAAGCGTAATTTCAAGATTAAGCTATCATCGGCTTGATTCTCACCAATAATTACAAACTCTTCTCGTAAACCAGGAAAAATGCCTGCTTCTTCTACATGTTTAATCTTATGCATACATGTCTCTTAGACAGGTAGGTGTAGGATTTATTTCCTTATATGTCCCAATTGACCATTGATTAGGTTCCATTATGGAAACCCAATATTTGATTTGATTGCCAATTAGCTTGGATTCTATTAAGAATATCCATCATATTAGTTTGGTTGTAAATAAGAAAGACTTGCTCTCTAATTGATTGGCCTACCTTAATGATAGATGAGCATTGTGTTATTAAAGGAGATTAGGTACCTCCCTTGTATGGTTACATACTAATCTCTTCCATTAGATAAGTGCATTGAGAAAAATACTCAGGGAAGAAACCTACCTCCATTGAAGAAGAAGAAGGTTGCTCATTTGTGCAAGGACGACATCAATGGCTACGTCAAGCTCCACTTGAAACAACACGCCATCGACGGTGTGCGGTATGTCGTTTTCCCCTCTTGTATTGAAATGGTTCATAGTGTATTGACAAGAATCTTATTATGATTTAGGAATTATGATGTTATAAATTCCATCAATGGTATCAGAGCTTGGGTTTGCCAATAGGTTATGGATCATTTTAAAATTAAGATCAATCATGAAAGTATTTTTTATTAGAATAATTTTGAATTATTTATTATTGGGTGAACACCATTAAAGAAGTTGAAATCAACTATGTCATAGATTGAAATCAACCATTAAATAGGCTGTACTATTCGGTTAAGGTTCTATTTATATGATTTGGGTTGAGATTAGATGGGGACTTTCCTATCATAATGGATATTTAGTTGGATTTTAATTCTTTTAATGATATGAATATTGAGCTTTTCTTCTTTTATTTTATAGTGATGGACTGGGTTTTATTTCTTTTTTAAATGAATCGGATATGGACTTTAGCCCATGTAATGTTTAATTCAAATCAAAAGGACTTAAACCCATTATCGCAACCCATTAAGCTCAATAGCCCATTAAGGGGTTTATTTAATCCAAAATCAAATCATATTGAACCAAACCAAACCAAATCAATTTTTTGAACCAAAATTTGTTGGGACCAATTCTGTTTAGACCGAATTGAGCTGGTCGGCTCGAACCCTACCCGCCAACCCAAATTTTTGACCCATCTGATTGACCGGTGACCCTCCAATCAACTTTTTGGTGTTGACTGGAATATCCTGATGTGATTTTGTTTTGTTTAAAAAAAAAAACGTATAAACTGAAATAGAAATTAGTCTATAAATCTGGTTGTTTTGATTTATATCTATTTCTGTTTCTATTTATTGAAACAGTTTTCTATTTCTGTTCTTGAATATAGTATTCTATTTCTGTTTCTGTTCTGGAACAGTTTTCTATTTCAGTTCTTTATGTCATAAAAAAAAAAAAAACATATGTTTCTATTTATTTTGTGTTCTGTTTATGGTAATGTATGTTTTCTATTTCAGTTTATAAAAACAAATATGTTTATGTGATGGAACTTTAAGTAATGGGAAAACATATATTAGGGACATAAACTTAGGGCCCGTTTGATAACGTTTCTGCCGTTTCTGTTTCAAGAAACGGTAGAAACATAAATTTCCATTTCTAGAAACAGAAACGGAATTGAAGGTGTTTGATAAGTCATGTTTTTAGAAGTCGATGGTAACCAGTGAAAGAATTACCACAAGTCGTTTCCAGAAATGGTGAAACAAGTTGAACTTGTTTCGCCTGGGTCGTTTCTTGAACCATAAATAAGTAAAAATTTCTATTTCTATTTCTAAAAATAAGTGAAACGAAACAGTTTTATCAAATGCTTTTAGCTCCGTTTCTGTTGTTTCTGGAAATAGAAATGGCAGAAACGCGTTTCTTGAAACGTTATCAAACGAGCCCTTAACCTTTTAGAGATGAAATTTTTTATATCACAAAGTTATTAAATAACCGCTTCCGCTATAATTCTATACCTACTTTAAATCTGTCTTGATTCCATCTTCCCTTATGTTTTCTATTTTGGGAGAATTTTAAGATAACATATTGATGACTCTAGTTGCACTAAAATTTGGGATAATTAAATTAATAGTTTAATAATGTCATAAATGATTAGATGTTGGAATTTTATGGATAAAACTAAGAAAACTAGTAATTCGATTACCGCTAAAGCGGATCAATCATAAAAATTTAAAGTGATTGAACTAAAAATAACTGTATCCAAATATCATTAAATAAATGACATCAATAAATCCTATTTTAAGGTACTAATGACATTCACATGGTTGAGAAGAGTGGGAGTATCTAAAGGTACACACTTCTCTCAATTGTGTCAAATTTAACTGTTAGCCTTAAATATAAATGAAATTCTATCTCATAAATATTACAATTAGTTTAGAGTATTAGGTCATGCAATTAGGTTGAACGGGAGTATCCAAAGGTACACGTTTCATTGTGGTTGTGATGGCCATAACCGTTAACCTTAAACATAATTATGATAATATTAAATTAAAGATAAAACTATAGGACATTATGATAAATCATTAGTCTAATAGTTGGATTAGAATGAGAGCATCCAAAGGAATTACATTTCTGCTTGATTGTTTAGGTAGATTTATAGTCCTCTTTAGTACTATTTGTGATTCTGTTATAAACATAAAAATTTTATTATGTACACTTCAATTTATACTATATCTAGAATCAAATTCTTGTAATATCTGATTCTATTAATGATTGTTTATTATTTCTATTTTAGTTTTCATTAGTTTGGAAGATTATTTATGAAAGAAATAAGTATAAATTGATGTATATAAACAATGTTAAGAACTCTTTATGTTGAATGTATACTAAGTGAAAGTATATCACCATGGAAGTTTAAATATGTGATACCCTATTTTCTAAACCCGATTTACTTACCCGGTTGGTTCGGTTTGGTCGTGTAGGACTTGAACCCGAACGAGTTGAGACACGTACCCTATGGAACATGATAGCAAGGGTGACTCTAAACTCGGGTTGGCCAGACGAGTCTGAACCAGTACCCAGTGAAGTCTGTGTGCCCAAGTCGTGCACTTGGCACTTGCACGTATCACAAGACCATGTAGGGACAATAAAGGTATGTAGCCTTATTTTATGACAAGTACATATTTTTAAATTATATACGGAGAGTAAAATACATGTTGGGAGCCAAGTCCCATTGAAATCCCAATTATTTGGCTAAGTTTCGGTTCACTAGTGGGTGGTCATAGGTGGGTCGGACCCACCAGTGTGACCTACTAGTCTGATCATTAGATATTTTGGCCCAGGTATAAATAGCAATTATTACCCTTCTTTTCTCTTATTTAATATTTTACAAGGTGGGTGAGAAGAGTAAATAAGAGAGAAAAGAAATGAAGAAAAAGGGAAGAAGAAGAAGAAGAAATGCTCCCTGTGCATCATTGAGGTTAGATCTTTCCACTTTGGCATTGGAAAAATAATCCTCGTCTTGAGATCTATAATTTGAGGTGAGTAAAGGCTATATTTCTTAAACTCTCAAGAAACCCTAAGCGAAACCCTTTGATTCGGGTAGAAATCCTTTAGATCTTGTTAATCTCACTTAAGAAGATGATTCTAAAGTTTAATAGAAGACCTACATGTTGATTTTGAAGGTTTTAGATGAAGAAATCGCAAGATTTGAAGAGCATTTGATGATTTTATGAGTTGAAGAAGAGATTTGGAGTTTTGAAGGTGTTCTTGAGCAAAGAGGTATGATCCGTGCTTAAAACCTTGAATCGACCCTAGATCTAGGTTAGAATCATAATATGGGACCTTAGATGTGTGAAAAATGTGATTGAATCGACCCCTTGTGGTTTCCCCAAGGCAAGATGAAGAGTGGAAGTGAACAGTAGAAACCCACTGTAGACCGCTGGACGGCATTGGTAGGTGTCAGACCCACTAGTTGGGGGCTGTAGACACCCAATATTGTCACCCTCTTTCGGTTATGATGAAATGCGAATCTTGGACGTGACTTTTTAAATTCTGATCAATAGAGATGATGATTGACTAAGAAAACCCAGAAACATTCCCCGCCTGCCTGAAAACCCTGAAACCCCACGCAGGAAGGAAGAGGGTCCAATTTTGACTTTTCATATACAAAGGAATTCGGTCAAGATGACCATACAAATGGATAGTACTCAAAAATACGATTTTGACGATATATGGTATGTCAGAATCAGACTATCGGATTGCCTGCAATCTCCCCTGGAAAATCATATTTTTTCCGCGCGCATGTCGCACTCACTGACCAGCCAAGCTAGCAAACCACCCAGTAAGACCTAGCCTCCTACCCACGTGCCCCCTGCCGTATGGCCTATGCACCCCTACCGCATGCTACGTGCACCCCTACTGCATGGCCTGCGTGCCCCGCTGCCTGCTTGCGCGCACCCCTTGCATGGCCTGCGTGCCCCTGCAACACGTTGTGCTTACCCCTGCTACATAGCCGCGTGCACTTGCCTGCTTGCTGCATGCACCTTACCTGCACCATGCGCATGCTGCCCTGCATAGTTCAGCCCACCCCGCGTGCCAAGTGCCACACACCCATGCCAACCTCCCAACACATCTTTATGCCTAGCCTGTGCCCAGCTACACACCATTACCCGCACACACTGTGCACATTACCCACACACCCATGCAACCTCCCTACACACCCTTACGCCTAGCCTGTGCCAGGCTACACACCATTACCCACACACACTGTGCACATTAATCACACACCCATGCCATTCTCCCCGCACACCCTTATGCCTAGCCTGTGCCCAGCTACACACTATTATCCACACACATTGTGCACATTGCCCGCACACCCATGCCAATCTCCCCGCACACCCTTATGCCTAGCCTGTGCTCATCTACACACCATTATCCCCACACATTATGCACATTTCCCGCACACCCATGCCAATCTCTGGGCACACCCTTGTGCCTAGCCTGTGCCCAGCTACACACCATTACACGCACACACTGTGCACATTGCCCGCACACCCTGTGCACATTGCCTGCATGCCCCATACATTTCAACCCAACCTTGTGTATCCCCATCAATGGCCAAGATTGGTGTTCCCCTGATCCGGTGCGTGAAGAAATTCCCTCTTCACCCACTTAAGACCAAAAAACCCTTTTTTTTTACTAAGGATTTTCTCTCCAAGAACCCACTTTTTAGCTATTGGACAAAAACCTTCCCCTATCCATTTTGGTGCGAGGACCTCTTTTACCCAGTGTATAAAAGCCCTATCCCCCCACTTTAGGTAAGAACCCTTCTTTCGTCCGTTGGATAAAGATGTTCCCTCTTTCCCATTGGCCCAAAAAATCTATAAATACCCCCTCCTTTGGATTTCACACACCAAAACCCCACCACACTCCCTTGTAATGAAACTCTCTTCCCTTTGCCCTCTTGATTTTCTTTGGGTCTTTGGAGCAATCTTCCTCAAGATCCAAAATCTTGTTCAGATCTTCGAAGTGTTCTTCAGGACTTTGAAAATCTTTAATCCAAGTTCTTAGTTTGATCCAGTTTTTTACTAAAAGTAGTATATTCTTCACCCCTCCTTTGAGTGTTCTTGAGTTTTACCCAAAGTAGAAACCCGCCTTTGAGGTTCTTTAGGTCTATAGAGAGATCTTTGTCAAGATCCAAAACTCTGTTCGGATTTTCAAAGTGTTCTTCAGGGCTTTAGAGCTCTTCAATCCATTTTTTAGGTCAATCCGTTTCTTTTAAAAAATATCAAATCCTAGCGGAAGCCCTGTCTGAGTGCCCCTAAAATCTTTTCAGAAATAGCCATTCCCAGCAAAAGCTCTGCCAAAGTGCCACCTCAGTCTAGCCCTCCCCTAGCCTATCCCCAGCAGAAGCTTTGCCGGAGTGCCACCTTAGCCTAAGCCCAGAAATAGCCTTCCCTAGCCGAAGCTTTATTCGAATCCAGACCCGAAAGTAACCCTTTCTAGCCGAAACCTTGTCCGAATACTATCACAATCAGCATCTCTCAAGAAAAGAAGTTGGAGGTCAAGACCATCTTCCCCTGACCCAAGAGAATCCAAAATACAGTCTGAGCCGGCACTAATCAGGGGCCCACTCCTCTTGACCTGAAACAAGGGTTAAGTTCCGGTATAATTTCTCAACCAACTTGTCCTAATGTAGACTTTATATAAACCTTGTTTTAGTGTATATAGTAGTTTGAATTCAATTAATGTATATATGAATGATAACTTAGCCATGTATGTGGAATAGTAATAATTGTGGTAAATGTTTGTTCTCAAGCATCTAGTAGGAAGACCGGTTGAATCGGGCAGATTGGGTGCCTAACACCTTCCCAATTCTGTAACCTGACACTTACCCTAAATCTCTGGACCAGACCAAATTTCAGGCCTTTTTCTTAGGAATCAGGCCCACCGTCGGGTCCTAGGCCCATAACCCTAGGTGGTGACTCCAAACCCCATTTGTATGATCCCGATCCCCGTATTGGACCATCATCAAACCCCAGTCTCAAACGATGAATTTTACACTCTTGTAAAATAGGCCTCCACGTGTCTCTAAGCAGCGATACGGTGGTACGGGGCCCATAAGCGAAGCACACACGACCCGAACCCCTCCCCTCACATGAAAGAGAAAGAGAGAGGAGAGAGGTTAGGATGCAAGTCCTTTTCCCCCCCAAGGGAAGAGAGACATCTCATCATCTCTGGCCGCTACCCTCACAGTGGCGACTCCACTGGGGATAAATGTCAAGCTTCCGATACTAAATGCTACCTTTAAATGCAAGAACATTTTCCACCACATTGTTTAAAAACATGTTTGGCTAACCCCATGTTTGTAATTGTATTCGCTAACCGCATCATGCATTGTGTTCAAAGTGAAATCATTTGGCAAGGGACTCCTTATCATGCCCACACCCTCAGAGAGGTCAGCACATGTCATGGAGAGTACTTTGAGGGTAAATAATACCCGCTTCCTATACAAGAATGGAAGGTATCGTCAAATGGTGAGGATGTTGTATTTGTGCCAGCACCCTTGGGGAGGTCTATGCACTTTATGACTTTCTGAGATCGAATGCATCATCAAACGGTGAGGATGTCCGTAATTATGTTAGCACCCTTAGGGGGTCCGTGCACTTTATAGCATTCTGAGATCGAACAATGGTTATCCTACATTACACTTTTGTACACAATCACTCATGGTTCGACCACCCCGTGGCTAATTGCTTAACCTTGTGTGTAGTCACAAGTAATGGGCAAGGAAGTCACCCCCTTGATCTTGTAGCTATAGGTATATCGAAAGAACCACATACCTCGTGTATATAGATCCTATCAAGGAAGCCTTGTCGGTCCTATTGCATCCACCGCATACTTGCATCATGTAGGAAATAGATGAAGAAGCTAGGAATGCCGCAAGATAATTGTTGAACTTGTTTGCCGTCGTGAAAATGAACGTTCCTACATTATATTCCCTTCGTAAAGAATTGCTTTCCTAAGTGAGTTTTGGATAAAAGGTGTCCCTCCTCCTTACGGAAAAAGTCTATACCCGTGACTTAGGGGCAATCCCGTCGCAGTCACGTCAAGTCCCGAGAAGTCCTGAGAAAAATTAGAAGGAAGGACACCTAGTGGGAAAAGAGTAAGGAAAGCATGACTTTATTACATGGAATGTCTTATGAGAATATTCTCAATAAGCCATTTGTGTGAATCTGTCACTTATGACATAGGGGCATCGAACCCTATCCACCCCTTATTATTAAGCAGACTAACTTTGGATGGATCGTTGGTGGTTAATCTAGTGAATGTGTGAAAAAGGGGTTGGGAATTCAAGAATACTAAAATAAGCCACTTTTGATTTAGGCACAATTCCAAACCTCAAGTATTCTCTGCGGTCCCTTTCGACGCGTCAGGGTAATCGGTTGACTCGCCCAAGTCCAGTGTCACCTCTATCGTCTCCTCAAGACTGTCTACTACTGAGTGATTATAGCCCAATTAGTATGGATCCACACGACTCTGAATCACCCGAATAGGCCTGGGTCCGTCTCGTAGAGACCTTACAAATAGAAATGGCTGAAGTTAAAGAGGGATAGCTTAAATATTGCATGCACTTCACAATCCTCCCAGAACTGATCCTAGGAGTGAGCCAGTACTGACTACAGGAGATGTGGAACAGAATGGAGCTATAGGTTATCATGGGAACTCTTCATGAGTTGACTCAGGAGAACCAGAGCAAGTTAGGCCAAATGGCCAGAGATGATCTTCACCTACCAATCCAAATGGTCAGCGAGGGGCCTATTTCAAGGTTCCTCCTCCCAGGGTGGTGAATGAAGATGAAGAAGAGGAATTTGTAACACACATCTGCTTTGAGCCTCTAGAGACAGAGAAAGAAAGGAAACTTAGAGAACAATTAGAGAAGTTAGAGAATATGATTCGAGCGGGAAAAAGCTCAAAAGGCGAAGTAGTGGATTCAGAGGAAATGAGTTTCTTTTCTGGGGAAAGAATTCTAAAAAATTCAAATGGCAGACTGACAGGTTTGATGGGTCAGGAGACCCCAAGGCTCACCTCAAAGTCTTTCTCAGCATTGCCAAGTCGTGGCAACTAGCAGATAACCAGATGGGGCAAGCCTTCATGCTAACCTTCTCAGGGCCAGCACTAAGGTTGCTCACACAGTTGGAGTCATCCCAAACTCAAAATTAGGCAACGGTGGTAAAAGCATTCACCAAACAGTACTCATACAACATTGAAGTGGATATGAAGCGACGAGAACTTGAGACTTTGAGGCAGTAGCCTAGAGAAGGGTTCACCGCCTTCTTGATGAGGTTTAGAGATACGACCGCCAAGATGGCAGATCGGCCTTCAGAAGTAGAGCAAGTGGAGACGTTGATAAAAAACCTGTCAAAGCCCTATTATGATGTTCTTTATTGTCAGCATTTGTAAACTTTTGATGCCTTAATAGCCATTGAAACACGTGTGGAGAATAGAATTTTGAGAGAGGCCTAGTATCAGGGGTCCTCCCAAGATGCAAGCAAGAACACCCGAGTTAGACGGGGAAAGGGTCCAAAAACTAATATGGTGAGTGCAGTTCAGCAGTCAGTCTCACCAGCCACTCCTTCACAGCCCTTTATAATACAAGCAGATGCAAACGCCCAAAAGGCCCCTCGCCCAAGAAGGCAGTTTTCTAATTTGGGAATGCCCATAATGGCCATATATGAGAAGTTAAAGAAGAAAGGATTGCTAGGGACAGTGGCTCCAAGAGTGATCAACAACCCTCCTCTAGCTTGGCATAGGGATCATGAGTATTGTGCCTACCACACTCAGAAGGGGCACAATACTAAAAGATTTTTGGGTTTAAAGCATGCAATTCAAGACTTGGTAGACAATGGAACCATTGAGGTCAAGGTCAAGTAGCCTCCCAATGTCAATACCCATCCATTTCCTGATCATGTGAACAATTTGGATGAAGAAACTATAAAGAGTGATCCCACTCAACTCATCGTACCTAGAGTTCGAAAGAGTCATATGAATGCCCGAGCTTATAGAAAAATCATGAGTTAAAGGGCTAGAATCATAAGGACTCCCAAAAGAGGAGAATCATCAGAAGAAGAATAAAAAAATTAGACACCCGCTGTTTATCCTTCCTCATCAATAGAAGGGTCTATAGTACCACATTACCAACCCCCATTGTACCTTCCACCTTCACCGTATTATCAATCTCTGCCATATCATCAACCTTTCCCCCACCATCAAAGTGGAGGAACCTCTTCATCCTACCTCCCATATCACTTCATCTTCATACCATCCCACTTCATATCCTTCATCACCCTCATACCAATCCCATTCTCAAGGTTCAGTGTATAACCCAAAGGAAGGATGGACGGATGGGTACGATTGGAAGGATATGCTTGCTCTATCGGATTCCCCTAAAATGACCTCATCAATAGGGTTAGTGAATTCATAAAGGGAAGACCAAGAAAGTGATCCCACTTCTCTAATTCAGCCTGTTATATCTTTAGAGGACAATCTAGAGGTAACCGAAGAGGTTACAGTTGATCTTCTTAGAGCAGTAACCACATTGGCCATAGGGGAACTGGTTAAGGAACACATCTCCCTAATCCACATAGGGAGTGACACAGAGGATGATGAGTCAGGACTGGTCCAACTTCAAGCCATTGATGTCAAGGCCAAACCTATGGAAATCTTTCAGTCCATACGCTCTGAGTACTACGTGCATTTGGATGCCGAAGAATTTGATGGTCTAGAAGAATCTAATGAAGAACCAAGTGAGGAGGAAATCAATGAAGAAGAAGATGATGATGACAACGATGACGATACGAATGAAGATGAGAAGGATGGAGATAACTACCTAGGGTCTAGGTACGATGATTATGATGATGAGTCAGAATACTATTCATTAAAACATCGGACATGTTTCTCAGTCTATGCTATTGGTGGTGATGATTTAATAGCTGAACCAATAGGTGGCATTTACCCTTCCCTTTGTATGGGAGGAGACGATTTTACGTCAGATTCAGAAAGTGATGAAGGATCTAGAGAGCCAATGCAAGTTTATCTAGATGAACCCGAATCCGCATTAGAGATGGAGGAAAAGCTGTACGAAGTATACTCCAACACATTGAGAATGCAGGAGAGGGTGGAAGAAATTGACAACATACTGGGTGAAGTAATTGTCAGTGATTGTTACTACCGTGAGTAGTTGGATGATCTGGAAGAAATAGGGCCAAATGACACTTTCACAGAGGCAGTAGACGTTGCATTCCAACAGCTTTCCAATACAGTCAAGAAGCTACGAGCCAGGGCTGTGGATTTTCATGGAGGACCTTGACTTCCCACCCCAAGCAGTGAAGGAGAAGAAGATGATTCTATGGTAGGGATAATCACCCTAACAAACAATGATGAAGAAGATTGCTATCCCATGGAGATTATTATAAAGAAACCTATCGACGTGATGGAAACTAGAAGTGGGAAAGACTACAAGGGCAAGGCTCTAGCAGTAGAACGGCCAAGGGCTAATGAGGTCGAAACTAACATCTTGAAGAAAGAACCAAAGAACCTAGTCTTAGCTCAACTCAAGAAGTCCCAAGCAAACATCTCAATTTGGGGATTGTTGATGGCATCCCCCACACACCGAGAAGCAGTCTTGAAATCTCTCACTAATGTGTAAGTGCCGATCGAGATAAATTCAGCACATCTGGCACTTATAGTAGGGGTAATATATGTGGTATAATCCATGATTTTTTTAGAATCAGAGCTTCCCAAAGGAGCCTAGCACAATCGAGCCCTCTACATCACAGTAGAATGCCTTGACAAAATGGTTCCCTAGGTTCTTGTTGACAACGGGTCTGCTTTGAATGTGCTACCATTGAGGTTGGCAAAGAGTATTGGCATCAACTTGGAAGAAATGAGGCCAACCACCTAAACCATACGGGCATATGACAATACCAAGAGGAAGATCCTTAGCATCATTACCCTTGCCATAAAGATTGGCCCGGTGAAGTTTGATATTGATTTTCAAGTCGTTGATATATCAGAAGCCTTTAACATGCTCTTGGGAAGGCCTTGGTTGCATCCCTCGAAGGCGGTGTCCTCTAGTCTCCATCAAAAAATAAAGTTCATTTATGAGGGAAAGGTGGTCACAGTAGCCAGAGATTCTGAAGTGGTTAACACTTTAGCCAACATTGAAGATGGGGAAGAACAAGACCAAGAGGTCCAACTAAGTGGTTTTGAATTAGATACAACTTGTGTAGCTATTTCCAAAGAAGGGCCAAAGGAGGAAGTTTCAGCTAACTATGAAACCATCTGGAGCCTGCCAGTGAATTAGATGATGAAGAATATGTAATATTTTCCTAGCATGGGACTGGGGAAATATCATCAAGGAGTTCCAAAGCAGCCTAGTTTGGCGGTGAACAAAGGAAAGAATGGTCTTGGGTACACTCCTCCGACCACCAAGGGGCAGAAAGTGCTGAGGATGACTAAGAAGATCTCAGTCTCTTACTACCTTACATTCAATGGGTATTTTGTAAAAGAAGGAAAGGATTTCCCCTTTTGTGGAAATGTGGAGCCATGGTTTGATGAAATCGCAGCAAAGATGCAACCAGTATTTGAAGGGTTTTTTCAGGACTAGTTCGTCTGGGTGACTCATGAAGTGGAACAATAGAATATGTTAGTCAATGAAAGTGACCAAGACAGTTGCATCTCTGGGATAGTAGAAATTGCACTGATTGAGACTGGGTCTTCCTCTGGTGATCCTACAACATTGATCCAATCAAAGGAGGCACCAAGTCCTCGAGTTCTCCTGAAGAGAGAATGGGAGAAGAAGATAAGGCTCACCTGGAGTCTGCCGCTTCCCATTGATTTGAAAGGCTTCATTTTCTCCCTCCTACGAGAGCCAAGAACCTGAGAGCTACATGAGCTTAAGCCTCACCCTTTTAGAGGAAGAAGTGTGTACACAAGGCAAAGAAGAGCATAGAGAATGATGGTCTGTATGTACTGTGCCCGAACCAATTGCAATGGAAAGTCTCATGAAGGTGGTCAAAGATGTGGCCGAGGCACCAAGATGGCATCCCTCAATTGGATGAAAAAGATAGACTTCATAGAAAAGGGATTGAGCAGTCTTCACCAATCTTCACCTCTCAGAAAGTTCGGCTAACGAGAGCATGAGATTGACCAATTGTCATTCATGAAGAAGGGGGCAACTATCCAGAAGGACCATTGCGCCATTGAAGAAGTATCAACAACTTTCTCAGAAGGAGAAGTAGACCCTTTGTCACACCTCCTCATCCATTAAGCCATTGAACCACTACTGAACCAGACAAGCATTGGAGAAAACTTCAAGTTTGCTCATGCTATTGAGTCAACCAGCCTGAATACCCTTGGTAAAAGCATCAAGCCAGTTATCAAGTCTGTAGTCGAGTTAGTTGTTTATGATTCTGTGTCATCCTCCCCTCTTGAGGAGAGTCTAGAGTCCTTGTATGTCAAGTCTATTACTCCTTCTCTCATGAATGAAATTTCTGATTTCGAGTATGACTTGCCTCATTTTTTTCATGATGATCTTAATAAATGCAAAGAATTAACAAAACAATGCAAACCAAAGAAAGCCCAACCCATCTGTGAGGATACTCGGGTTATTAATCTAAGAACCGACTAATGCCTTCGAGAGGTAAAAATTGGCACTACTCTTGGTGACGAAGAAGCAGAATGGATGAGTAATCTTCTAAAGGAATTCACCGAGGTATTCACTTGGCCTTACGAGGATATGCTTGGTATCGACCCCAACATTGTACAACATCGATTGCCAACTTATTCTGGGGCAAAACCGATAAAGCAAAAGCTCCGAAGAATGTGGCCAGAATGGAGTGAAAAGATCAGAGAAGAAGTTATGAAACAGTGGAATGCAGGGTTTCTACAAGTGGTGAAGTACCCCCAATGGTTGGCCATCATCGTGCTCGTACCAAAGGAAGATGGCAAGGTATGAATGTTCGTGGACTTTCGAGATCTAAAAAAAATAAGCCCTAAAGATGATTTCTCATTACCTCACATTGATGTATTGGTGGACAACATGGCAGGGCATGCTTTGTTATCATTCATGGATGGATTCTTGGGATATAATCAAATAAGCATGCACCCAAAAGATCGTGAGAAGACAGCCTTCACCACTCGGTGGGGAACCTATTGTTACAAGGTGATGCCTTTTAGGCAAAAAAACGCCAGAGCAACTTATCAGAGAGCAGCTACTGTCATATTGCATGACATGATGAACAAAGATGTGGAAGTCTATGTGGACGACATGATAGTAAAGTCAAAAGATTGGTGGGGGTATATTCCCGCGCTAAGGCATTTCTTTGAAAGAATCAAGAAGTATTAGCTGAAGTTGAACCTTCAGAAGTGTGTATTTGGGGCAACAGTAGGAAAGTTGTTAGGCTTCTTAGTAAGTGAAAGAGGCATTGAAGTCGACCCTATCAAAATCAAGGCAATTCAGAAAATGCCCCCACCTAGTATAGAGAAGAAAATACGAGGATTTTTGGGTCACATCCAGTATATTAGCAAGTTCATAGCTCAGTGGACTACAATCTATAAACCAATTTTCAAGCTTCTGAAGAAGGATCAACCCATGGAATGGAATGAACAATGCCAACAAGCTTTTGACAAAATCAAGGGATACCTCATGAACCCACTAGTATTGACACCGACGGTGGAAGGAGAGCCGTTTCTGTTGTATCTGTCTGTAGGAGAATACTCCATGGGTTCTTTGCTAGCACATAAGGAGACAAAAGAAGGGGCAGAGCATGCTATATATTATCTCAATAAGAAGTTTCTAGAGTATGAGATGTGATACACATCTTTGGAAAGAACTTGTGCTGCACTAATTTGGGCAACGAAAAGGTTACGACACTACATGGTTTCTTATCTAGTGCACTTGATCTCAAGGATAGATCCCATCAAATATCTCTTCGAGAAACTAACCTTAATTAGAAGGATGGCCCGTTGGTTGCTTTTGTTGTCAGAGTTTGACATCACCTATGTTACTCAGAAATCTATCAAGGGGCAGGCCATAGCCGATCATTTGGCTGCCCATCCCACAAAAGATGGAAGATACTTGGATGATGCCTTTCCCAATGAAGGAATCATCGCAATAGAGGAGGAAGACATAGCTAATGAATGACAGTTATTCTTTGATGGAGCGGGCTAATCAAAAGGGGTGTGGTGTGAGAATATTGCTTGTCACTCCCGACGGCCTTTATTTGCTTTCATCATTCCTCTTCAATTTTCCCTGTACCAACAACATTGCTGAGTATGAAGCTTGTGCTTTGGGACTAGAAAAGGCCCTGACCATTGGGGTTAAAAGGATCAAGGTGTATGGAGATTCATCCATTGTCATTTGTCAGATGCAGGGAATGTGGAAAACTAGAGATGAAAAGCTGAAGCCATATCAAGAACATCTGGAAGAGGTAATTGAACTCTTTGAGAAGATCTCGTTTGAATACTTCCAAAGAGATAACAATAGGTTTGCTGATGCCCTTACAACCTTGGTTTCCATGGTAGAATGCAACCCTATGGCTAGGGTCCAACTATTCTTGGTAGAACAAAGAAGCAAGCCCATTTATCAGAATTCAGTGAATTCTCTCACAGTGGATGGTCAGTCTTGGTTCGCTCACATAGTGGATTTCATCAGAGAAAGGAAGTATCCGATTGAAGCAACTGATAGAGAAAAGAAGTTTTTGAGAAGATGTACCACCCAGTTTATTCTTCAAGAGGATCTGTTATACAAGAGATCCTCTGACGAAATATAGTTATTGTGTGTGGATGAAGAACAAGCTACAACCATCATGGAGAAAATTCATCAAGGTTTTTGTGGACCCCACATGAATGCCAAGATGTTATCTAAGAAGATCCTCAGGCTAGGATATTACTGGAAAACAATGGAAGCAGATTATGTGGACTTTGTCAAGAAATACCACAAGTGTAAGATATTTGCTAATATCATATATATCCCACCAACAGAGTTGCATTCGCTCAGTTCACCTTGGCCATTCTCCACTTGGGGCATCGACATCAATGGGAAGATCAACCCCAAGGCATCTAATGATCACGAGTTCATCTTGGTAGCCATTGATTATTTCACCAAGTGGCTAGAAGCTTAGTCCTATGTGGTCCTGACGTTTGCTAAGGTAGCCAAATTCATCCAGGAAAATATTATTTCCCAATATGGAATACCTCAAGAATTGATATCAAATCAGGGATCCGGGGCAAGACCGACAGAATCTACGCAAAGTTCAGTATCAAAAGACATCACTCTACCACTTACAGGCCACAGACCAATAGAGCAGTGGAAGCAGTCACCAAGAATGTCAAAGTCATCTTACAGAAAATGGCAGAAACACACAAGGATTGGGCTGACAAGTTACCCCTTGCCTTATGGGCATACCAGACTTCTATACGATCCTCGAGAGGGGCAACCCATTTTTTCTTGGTATATGGGGTTAAGGCGGTTCTACCAGTGGAAATCCTGGTACCATCCCTAAAGGTGCTCCTTAATAGTCAGCTACTTGAATGAGAGTGGGTAAAGGCCAGACATGATGAGCTTAACTTTCTCGATGAAAGGCGCATGAAAGCCATGGATAATCTGAAGAAATATCAATTGAGAATGGCCCGGACCTTCAAAAAGAATGTGAAGCCCTATCATATAGAGGTGGGCGAACTTGTTCTTCGGGACCAAAGAGCCCCAATTCATGACCCAAGAGGAAAATTTAGGCCCAACTGGAGCGGCCCATTCATTGTCAAAGAAATTCTACCAGGAAATGTTGTGAAACTCAGACCACAACAACAAAGAAATACTTGGACTGGTCAACATGGATCAACTCAAGAAATATTATGTCTAAAAGGGTGAATAGCCTGAACTACATCAGATCTGATTCCTTTTGAGGGATACATAGGCAACTTGACATGTGCAAGTGTGGTCTCAACCATCTAAAGATAGTAAATTGGTTCCTTGATTAATAATCAAAGTATCTTAAAAGATCATCATATTTTGTGTCCCCTATGAATCGCCATTTGGCATGAAAGGCCATTAGGCACCTATCATCCACCCATTGGTTTGTCACTTCTTTTCCAGGATTCTATCCCCCAAGAATCACTATTTGGCATGTAAGGCCATTAGGTATCTGTCATTCACCTATGGCCCATCTACCCTTATCCAGGATTCTATCTCCTAAAAAGAAAATCGCCACCCGACACCAGTTTATCAAGACCAGTTTATTCTCTACCCTTGATCGGTAAAAAAAAAAAAGAGCTTGATGCAACAGTAGTAAAGGCTGGTTTTAGTCATTAGCTAATGAGTAATGTTTTGATAAATCGTCATATCTATTTGTTTGTGTTGGTTTCAGGAAAACTTATGGGCTCATTGGATGAGATGTTGAGGAAATGGACTTTAGACATAAATATGTCAGCACTAGGATTGCTGGAATCCATGAATGTGTCATTTCTTGGCCTGATTGGATGTGTTAAACTACATCACCAATTGCTCTGACAGGTGCCTCAACACTGGGATGTCAACCTGCATGTATTTTAGTTTGGATTAGTAGAGATTTGCCCAACTCTCAAAGAATTCCGGGTTTGTATGTTATCTCCACCCAAAGGCAGTTTGCTCCAACCATCTTTGAAGAAAATTCAGAGGAAATTCAAGACTTCTTCGGATGGAAAGAAGAGGAAATGAAGCAATTTTTCAGGTATGGGAAGATCGATATTCTGAAGGTGGCCTAGATCTCCATCGAATATCTAACAATGGGATGAATCCATCAACAGAGATCACAGGATGCTTATTTACTTTGCATGATAGCTCGTTATGTTCTTTGCACTCTTGGGTGTGGTGCACTATCTGTTCTGATTGAGGTGGTAGAACAGTTGAAGAAGGGAGGTGACATCCCTACGGTGCTTGCAGAAACATTCAAGGGATTCGATGACATGAGCCATGACCATAGATTCAGACTAGATCATTATCAAGGGAGTCTTGCTATTTTTCAGATTTGGCTCCTCAAAAAGCTAAAGTTAACCAAACCATTAAAAGGAGGCCCACTCGGAGCTCTTTACTACCAAGACAAGAGGGAAGTTCCAGAATTTGACCTCATCACTGATTGGGAGAAGTACCTGTAGGAAAGAACTGTGCAAGATATCACATAGAGGGCCCCAGGGAGGCCATAAGAAGATTTTTGATGAAGACTCCTAGTTACAATTATGTTAGGTTGATGGGATTGACTCAAACATCCTTTTATTTGCCTATGTACATCAGCCGACAATATGGACTCAAGGAGATGGACCCAGAAGAGATAGTGAACTTTCACCCACCTCAAGAATTGTCTCCCACCTTATTACTCACCTATCCTACCTATGGTAGGAACATTGTTCCCCTTTTCATGTAATTCACTTCATAATAGAATGAGGAAGTATTTGGATTTTCGTGTTATCCCGATTATTCTAATTATGACTTGAGTTATGGAATTGATTGTGCCTAAGCATTGCAAGCAAACAAAAAACAAAAAAAAAAAAAGAAAAATTTTCTTTGTACCAAAGATAAGCTTTCATTCATAAGATGTTGAAATAAAATAACGAACAAACAAGGGGAGGGAAAAAGAAAAAAGAAAAAAAATATATCCATGTGTTTATGCTTTCAGTAAATGCAGGAACAAATCCCTATAAGTCAAAAGCCATCATCTGAGCCATACTCTAAACCATCCTCATGGAGCAACGGGGAATCCGCAGATGCTAGTCTAGCCTGCTCTAGCCTCTGGGTTAGGTCCTAAATTGGTGCTTCCTATTGTACGATTTCCCGATCCTTGGCAACTATCACCTCATACAGGCCATAGTGCATCCTCCTAATCTCAGGATAGACCTCCGGGGACACCTGAGAAAGAGCATATCAGCCAGAGGAAATCAAGAGTTAATTGGAGGATGTTCAGATACTTACATAATCATAAGGAATAGGCAGCCCAAGGGAAGCGTCAACATCTGTGTTCGGCTCCAGAAGATGAGGGAGACTGGGGTTGGCTGCGTTGGGATAGGTCTAGGCAGGGAACCCATAAAAGGGGATGTTATCAACCCTAAGAGACCCATTGGCACTGGTAGAGGCTCCTGCTTGTGTAGGATCGGTAGCACTGGCATGCAACCGAACAACATAAGGATCTACATGCCTCACTCTCTCCTTAAAGAACATTAGTCAAGACCAAAACAGAAAGGAATTTGAAGAAAATACTCAAGAAAGGGCAACATACCAATGGAGCATCGGGACCGAGAGGGGTGCACACTGTCTCCTTCTCCAGGAAGGTTCCATAGTCCCTATCCTGATCCAAAAAAGAGTCCTCCCATACTCCGGTGGCCAAGCACTCCATCTCGACTACTGGGATGATCTCTAGGCAATGCATGGTGGGTGGAGGAAGACTAGGAGAAGGGTATGGCTGGATATCTAACCATTGGGGTATTACTCTCTCTCCCAAATACCAGGCATGACCCCACATTCCCCGAAAAAGGACTCGGTGTTCGGATAAGTGCCTAATCAAGGCTAATCTTTTAAGATATGGAAATACGAGGTCATGGAATGGTCTCCAAGTAACCTACGAAACCAAGGAGAAGTAAGTATAGTAGAAGATGAAAGGAATTTCAGTGTTAGACACGACATACCTCGATAAGATCATTGAAAAGAGAACGAGCGGTGGTCCCTAGAGGATGGCATCGAGCCCTGATCACCTGATTATATCCCCACTTCATGGCTACAAGGAAGAAGAATGCCTCAGGGTCCCTTAGTTTGGGAGATATGGTCTCCAAATGCTCAAAGTGTTGTTTTATGGTTATCCTTGTTGGCAACCCGACCACGTGGAGGTGATGACATGGCCAGTTTGGGTGATATGGATGAAAATGATGACATGGTAGTGTCCAGTGTCACTGATGAGATAATAGAGCCACTTGGTATGCATGGAATGGTTTGATACATCCTTAGTAGGTGGTGCGGTTTTCTGGGTCAAAACTAAAAAAATTGGCCTATTTATGCTCAGGGGCATTTTTGATAATAAAAATAATATTTTTGGAAGATCGGTTCTTCATGAAAAAGATAGATTGTAATTTACATAGTCTAGTGCATTTGATTTCGTCACATTCCAATACCGTATGAAGAAGTTACCAAATTTGTGGCAGTCAAGGGCAGTTTCAACATTGAAGATGAATTTTTTAAAGGAAGTGCTTTCCATGTAACAATATGAAAAAAATCCAATCTCTCCAATGGTTCTAATTTCATTGTGTTCCAATTCCGTATGAGAAAGATGCATCATTGAAAATGTCTAGGGGTATTTTGGTCTTTTTACATTGTTGAGTCAAATGATTGAGTCTTCTGCAAAGTCATAGAGCGTCCAGTTACGGTTCCAACGCACTTCGTTTCATTTTGATCGGATATCGTATGAAAAAGTTATAAGTGTTTCCATAAAGTCGGTTAAAAAATCCAAACTGAAAATTCATCAGTATGCTCTTGGTGTTGGGTGGATTTTTCAGAATTTATTTTTGAAATTTGAAGGGCTTTTATGTAAGTTTGAGATTTTGAAGGTCTTAGTTGATAAAGGGTGTTTAGCACTGGAAATATGAAGGCAGGGGCTTATGTGTATATAAGAGAATCAGAGGGATCCTTAATACATGACTCAGATTGAGCCACGTCGGTCAGATTCAGATCTGACGGTTCATGTAAGAGCTTGCACTGAAGATGCTTATCCGAAGCTTCTCTGTGTGTAGCGCATGTGCATAGAATCTATAAAGAGATTCTCCATATCTTGATCTAAGCCAATCATATCAGATCGGTTTTGATCAAACGGTCAAGATCGATGGAGCTTTATTAAAGTTAGCCGACAGCGTACCGTGAAAATCGCTACACTAACCAATCGGTGATCGGCAACGCATTTGATAATGTCAGCACGTATCATGATGATGTCATCAAGATTCAAAACCTATGGTTTAGATCTATTGTCCGTTGGTTTAATCGGATGGCTCAGATTAAGAGATACCTTTTGATGAGATCTACGACCAGATCTATGCCTTTTTGTGTGCGCCGCCGGTGTAGCCTATGCCAAGCTCCAAAGATTCTATTTTAAGTGTTCTGGTTAGTCCAACCTCAAATGGCCGTATCTCCCTCATCTTTACTCCGATTTGGGTGATTCAAGTTGGAGATTCTTCATCTCTCTGAGATCTACACACCAGAGGGAAGAAATCAGGTAGAGGGATTGCTGAGGTGGTAAAAAAATGAGTTAAAGCTTGTGGAAGGCTAAGGGTTTGAATAAAAGACTTCCATCCTCTTGCACTTCATCCATAGCCCCCATTAGAGGCTTAGGAAGCTGCTGGAAACCGAGGCAGCAAGCTCTATTGGTTGTTGCCAAGAGAAAGAAATAGAAAATGGAAGAGAAGAGAAGAAGAGGGAAATAGAGAAGAAGTTTTTCCCTCTCTTTGTGTGTGTCTTGAATGCCTCTCAAGAAAGATTTTCTCAAATCCAATTAATAGAGTTTGATGGTTCTTGTTGAGAATACTATTTCCCCATTAAAGCTTTATTTACGAGGAAGACCAGAAGAGCAGAAGAGAGAGAGAGAGAGAGAGAGAGAGAGAGAGAGAGGAGTGTGTGTGTGAATGTGAATGCCATTGTTGCTCCATGAAAGTAAAGACAAGGAGAAAAGAAAGAAGAAGAACAAGAACCTAGAATTTGGTTCTTGAGAGTTGCTTCAAGAAACCCAAGTGCCAGCCAGGGTTGAGGCATTAGCGACACCGAGACAATGTGATTATGGTCTGCATCAATTAGAGATCGACATTATTGCATCTCCGACAGTAACTCCTTGCCAAGGTAACTTCACTTTTGCCAAATTTTTATTATTATAAATCATTGTAAGCAAGATGTTTGATAAAATACCTAAGTGATAGTTGTAGTCTATTTGAGGAAAAATTTGCATGTATGAGTGCTTCACTATAGAGCATTGTTATAAGCCCAACTTTATTTTTTTTAGTGGTTAGTGGGTGCTGGACACAAGGGCTATGTATTCCTTGGTAGTTACAACTACCTAAACCTATTTGCCGTGGGTGTGGCCTCTCATATCATTATGAGAAAACTAGGGTGAAGACCTAGCCATTGTATGTTACTGGTGGAAACTGAGAATCTGTTCCTTTGGATGTGGGTGCAGTCATAATTAGTATTGAGTAAATATTAAGCCCGAAAGTGGGCATTACTCCGTGCATGTAGGCAACTGGCTGAAGCACATATTTCTTATGTTGTGGATGTATATGCTCGTATTTGTATTGTGGATTGGAGTGCTTGGCTACAGAATGGGTGTGTACATCTGGTAGACCTGACCACTTGGTGGTGCAGTGTGGATGTGTATACGACTGTGTATGTATGTGACAGTGATTACCGTGTGAGGTTTATGAGACAGCTCTAGGCAGTAATATAAGTTATGTGAGTAAGTTCCGCGCAATAGTAAGAATGGTCAATAGTATACATAACAACTCTGGGAAGCATCAGTAGACTGTGCTATTGAAGTATAAATAGTGATTACCACATCAGGGGTACAGCTGAAAAATGAAAAAATATTTAGCACACTGATTCACCCCCCTCTCAATATCAATCGGGACCCAACAATTGGTATCAAAGCTAAGGCTCTAGAGGCAGCTTAAACAGCTCAGAGTGATTTGGTTGGTTGAAGATGGCATCAGGTGTTTGGTTCAGTAAGTCTACTTCTTGAAGTTCTATTTTTAATAGATTTGATTTTATCTTTTGGAGGAAGTAGACGAAGTCACATATTGGCTCATTAGGGCATGATCTATGGAGTGCAGTGGCTAATGGGAGTGTAAACTCTAGTATTAAATCTAGGGTTAAAGAGATTATTTTGGATGGATTAACAGACAGTGTGAATGTCAAAAATCAGTTCATGCATATCAGCTAGGGCGATGTGGGAGAGATTATACAACCTATATGGAGGTGAGCCAGTTATATCAAAGTCCATATTAGAGGTTGAAAGTAGATGTTCAGATAGGTGCTACACTAGTGGATCTGAGTGTGTTGAGGCACATATTACTATAATTCAGGATGAGATTAGCATTGATTTGAGAACACATATGAAGGAGTGCAACTTCATTATTGCAGCATTAGAAACACAAGTCATCAATAGAGATGAGAGATGTAGAATCCTTGAAGAGGCAGTCACCGTGTTGAGAGCACAATTGTTAGAGCTTGATGCTTCTTGTATCTCATAGATGATGGAGTCTAGAAATGATCCTCATGTTATAAAATCTCTTGAAGATCAACTGAGAAAGCAAAGTGAGGTGTGTACTAGGCTTGAGTCAGAGACCTTAGCCTTGAGAGAGAAAATAGATGTGCAATCTCGAGTGATTAAAAGAGGTAATAAAATTTTAAATGATTTTAAGAAGTTAAACAAAGAATTAGAAGCAGAGATCATTTCACTACAAACACATTTGGCTAAGTTGCAGAGGAGACATTCAACCACTCCACCTATGGTTGCGAGATGGATAGACATCTAGCTCAGTCTGCAGAATGTCAGAGACTACCCATCATCAGCTCTGGTTCTATAACAGGGTAGGGTGAGTCATCAGGGAAAGGGATAGAGACAGTTGAGATCAGACCACGAAGACAGACTACAGGAAAAACACAAAAGAGAGCTCAGAGGAGACAGAAGAAGAGAGAGAAGAGACATAATAGTGAGATGAGAACTCCTACACATCAGGCACAATGTGGAGGCAGTCCACAAGATACAAAGAGTAGAGGTAAAGGCAAACAAACAGTCCAAATAGGGAACACAATCAAAGTTGGTGGTTATAACAGAGTTTACCAGCAGAGACCAGTTGAGCATGGCAGGTTCAACAAGTTCAATTATCAGAGGCCTATGTAGATGATTCCCAGGTAGAGTCAGATGGCTCCCACCAATAGACATAATGCGTTACCCAACTTGCATAGGCAGTTACCAATGATACAGTCATATTTTCATGGTATTGCCACAGGTGCAGTGGGTATGGGCATAGGAGATCAGAGTGTATATCTAGATTAGATTCTAGCTATGGAGGGAGGATTCCCATAGCATCACTGGGTAGACAACTAGTAGAATGTATTAGATGCCACCATCATGGACGCTGGGCCAAATATTACAAGACAGTACTCTCCTCTCAGCTTGTACAAGAGGAGAGAGACTATTAGATCTCTAGAACTAGAAAGTTAAGAAGTGGTTGTAGAAGGCAAGTCAATGAAAGACAATCTAAGAAGCATCAGTCACAATCTAGTGGTGAGTCTCAGGTGGCTTTGTATAGTGTATGGAAAGTGAAGGATATACAAAAGGCCGAGACAACAATAAACAGAATTTGGAAAACAAAGGGAGATGTCAGTTCTATAGTTGTGCAGGAAAGATTCAGAAAGGGAAGACCATCAGTTAGAAAGGTAACAGAGAGATCTATAATTGAGTTGGTTGGATAGAGGCAGAGACTGAAGAAGACAGTAAGTGAGCAGAAAGGAAAAAAGAGTAGTAGGAAAGTTTCTGGTGAGAAGCAAATGCATAGGACCAAGGCAAGTGGTCAGTTGGTTTGGAGAGAGAAACATATAGAGGTGTGTGCAGTCACAGTCACCACCCTCACACCACCTAGACAAGGTATAGGAGTGGGTACACCTCCCAGGCACTAGGAGTACTTAGGTGCCCAAGAATGGAGGAGCTCACTAGATAGATATTAGTGCCCCCAGTAGGACTCATATTATGACAGTAAAGTTCCTACAATAGTGCTTGGATTAGAGACATCAGTTGAAACTTAGTGTAGTTCTCTTGAGTATTTGCATCTTGATGGAGCAATCACCAGATGAGCATTTTAGTGTCAGTCAGACGGCAGAATAATTGAGGATGTCAGTGATGGTCAAAGGTATGCAGTTGCGAGTATGGCAGCCAACAATTCGCTTTTGTATGCATCAGTATGGGTCAGAGATTCAGTTGGTATCAATCTTAGTGGTAGTTGTCAGAGTGTAATTTTATGTGATCAAGGTGATTGTTTGACTTTGACAGAGTTAAATATTTCAGCACTAGTGATAGAGAGAATGATATGTTGACTGAATGCAGAGATTTATGACAGGAAGCTCAGGAAGCTGGTGAGTTGAGTAGTTGTGTACTGTAATTTCTAGTTTATGTTGTATATCTAGTCAAGGCAACACTTATCTGATGAGCAGTGTTGAAGTAGATATGTGGTCAGTTGAGTAATTGAGATTTCAACTCATAGGATAGGGAAGATATGTATGGGCACTCCTATGTAGTTTGAACTCTCACATCTGTAGGATTGGAAAGATGTGTATGGGCACTCCTATAGATGCTTGTATCCCACACTGGGAGAGATTTCTGTAGAGAGATATGTTATAGTTCTTTGATACTGAAGTCAAAGAGGGAGAGTGCTCAAGTGGAAGGCATTGATTTTGAGGAAACTTTTGCTCCAGTGGCAAGAATTGAGGCTATCAGAATGTTCTTGGTTTTGTCAGTGTACAAGGGGTTCAAGGTCTATCAAATGGATGTCAAATCAGTTGTTCTAAATGAAAACTTAAAAGAGGAGGTTTACATAGAGCAGCCTGATGGGTTTTAGCTGAGTGAGGACCCCACTCTTGTGTGTGATTGAAGAAGGCATTGTATGACTTGAAACAAGTTCCAAGGGCATGGTACTCTAGATTGGACTCTTACTTGTGCAAGTTGGGTTTCAAAAAAGGCTTAGTGGACAGTAATCTCTACATCAGAACTAAATAAAGCAGTCAACTTGTAGTGGTTGTGTATGTAGTTGATATCATCTTTAGGGGTCACAAAGATGAGTTGTGCAGAGATTTTGTAATGAGGATGCAAGATGAGTTTGAGATGTCCATGTTGGGTGAATTGTCATTCTTTTTGGGTTTGCAGATTAGTCAGAAGAAGGAAGGTATCTTCATATCTTAGTCCAAGTATGTGAGGGAGATGTTGAAGAGATTCACCATGGAGGATTGCAAGCTAGTTATTACACCTATGATGACTGGATGTAAGTTGAGCAAGGAAGATAACTCTCCATCAGTTGACCACACCTCATATAGGTCAATGATTGGTAGCCTATTAAATCTGACAGCTAGTAGCCCTGACATCTTATAAGCTGTGTTCATGGTAGCCAAATTCTAAGCAGGACCAAAAGAGACACACATGGCAACAGTGAAGAGAATTTTTAGATATCTGAAAGGGACTAGTGAGTTTGGGTTATGGTATCCAAAGATCAAGAACTTTAGTTTGTCAACTTTTTTAGATGCAGATTAGGCTGGATATGTGGATGACAGGAAGAGTACCAGTGGTTGTGCATTCTATTTAGGGAGCAGCTTGGTGGCATGGCACAGTAAGAAACAAGAGTCAGTCTCTCTTTCAACTGCAGAGGCAGAATACATTACATCTACATCTTGTTATACACAAGTGTTGTGGATGAAGCAGATGTTGAAGAATCTGAGTTTGAAGTTTGAGCAGGCAGTGACAGTATATTGTGACAATACTAGTGCTATCAACATCTCCAAGAACCCGGTGATGCATTCTAGAACGAAGCATATTGCTATCCGGTATCATTTCTTAAGAGACAAGGTGATGGAAGGTGAAGTAAGGGTGGAATTTGTTTCCACAATAGAGCAAGTGGCTGATATCTTTACTAAACCACTTCCCAAAGATTAGTTTGAGTTCCTTAGATAGAAACTGAGAGTGGTGATTCTTCCCAAGAACTAGGGGCATTGGAAGAGGGGGAGCAAGTTGTTTGATGTTGCTATCCCCATATTGGACTCAGGGGGGTCCATTGGTTCCACCCTTTGTATTTGTTGTCAAAGGGGGAGAGAGTTACTCATCGGAGCTTTGGAGTGTATTAGTGATGAGGTGGTTGTTACTCATCGGAGCTTAGGAGTGTATTAGTGATGAGGTGGTTACCAACAACTCCAAAGGGGGAGATTGTTGTTTTATGGTTGTCCTTGTTGGCAACCCGACCACGTGGCAGTGATGACATGGCCAGTTTGTGTGACATGGATGAAAATGATGACATGGTAGTATCCAGTGTCACCGATGAGATAACCGAGTCACTTGGTATGTGTGGAATGGTTTGATACATCCTTAGTAGGTGGTGCGGGTTTTTGGGTCAATACTAGTAAAATTGGTCTATTTATGCTCGGAGGCATTTTTTGTAATAAAAATAACATTTTTGGAAGATCGTTCTTCATGAAAAAGATATAATGTAATTTACCTAGTCCAGTGCATTTGATTTCGTCACATTCTGATACCGTATGAAGAAGTTACAACATTTGTGACAGTCGAGGGCAGTTTCGGCATTGAAGATAAATTTTTTAAAGGAAGTGTTCTCCATGTAACAATACGACAAAAATCTAACCTTTCCAATGATTCTGATTTCATCATGTTCCGATTCCGTATGAGAAAGATGCATCATTAGAAAGGTCTAGGGATATTTTGGTCTTCTTACATGATTGAGTCAGATGATTGAGTCTTCTAGACAGTCGTAGAGCATTTAGTTACGGTTCCAACGCATTTCGTTTTATCTCGATCGGATATCGTATAAAAAAGTTATAAGTGTTTCTGCAAAGCCGGTTCGAAAATCCAAACAAAAAATTCATCAATATGCTCTCAGTGTTGGGTGGATTTTTTGGAATTTATTTTTAAAATTCAAAGGGCTTTTATGTAATTTTGAGATTTTGAAGGTCTTAGTTGATAAGGGGTGTTTAACACTGGAAATATGAAGGTAGGGGCTTATGTGTATATAAGAGAATCAGAGGGATCCTTAATACACGACTCAGATTGAGCCACGTCGGTTAGATTCAGATCTAACGGTTCGTGTAAGACCTTGCACTGAAGATGCTTATTCGAGGCTTCTCATTGGTGAAGTGTATTAGATATGATGGTGTGGCGCCTTACCATATTAAGTCTTGATTGTGTGTAGCATGTGCATAGAATCTATAAAGAGATTCTCCATATCTTGATCTAAGCCAATCATATCAGATCGGCTCCGATCTAACAGTCAAGATCGATGGAGCTTTATTAAAGTTAGCTGACAGCGTACCATGAAACTTGCTACACCAACCAATCAGTGATCGACAATGCGTCTGACAATGTTAGCGCGTACGTGATGATGACATCATCGAGATTTAAAACCTATAGTTTAGATCTATTGTCTGCTGGTTTAATTGGACAGCTCAGATTAAGAGATACCTTTTGATGAGATCTACGGCCAGATCTACACCTCTGTTGCACGCGCCGCCGGCGTAGCCTACGCCAACCTCTGAAGATTCCATTTTAAGTGTTCTGGTTGGTCCAAATGCAAATGGCCGTATCTCCCTCATCTTAACTCTGATTTGGGTGATTTAAGTTGGAGATTCTTCATCTCTCTGAGCTCTACACACCAGAGGGAAGAAATTAGGCAGAGGGATTGCTGAGGTGGTAAAAAAAATGAGTTAAAGCTTGTGGAAGGCTAAGGGTTTGAATAAAAGACTTCCATCCTCTTGCACTTCATCCATAGCCCCCATTAGAGGCTTAGGAAGCTGCTGGAAACCAAGGCAGCAAGCTCTATTGGTTGTTGCCAAGAGAAAGAAATAGAAAATGGAAGAGAAGAGAAGAAGAGAGAAATAGAGAAGAAGTTTTTCCCTCTCTTTGTGTGTGTCTTGAATGCCTCTCAAGAAAGATTTTCTCAAATCCAATTAATGGAGTTTGATAGTTCTTATTGAGAATACTATTTCTCCATTAAAGCTTTATTTACAAAGAAGACTAGAAGAGGAGAAGTAGAGAGAGAGAGAGAGAGAGAGAGAGAGAGGAGTGTTGTGTGAATGTGAATGCCATTGTTGCTCCATGAAAGTAAAGACAAGGAGAAAAGAAAGAAGAAGAAGAAGAAGAAGAACCTAGAATTTGGTTCTTGTGATTTGCTTCAAGAAACCCAAGTGCCAACCAGGATTGAAGCATTGGTGGCACCGAGACAACGTAGTTATGGTCCGCATCAAGTGGAGATCAACATTATTGCATCTCCGACGGTTACTCCTTGCCAAGGTAACCTCACTTTTACCAAATTTTCATTATTATAAATCATTATAGGCAAGATGTTTGATAAAATGCCTAAGTGATAGTTGTAGTCTATTTGGGAAGAAATTTACATGTATGAGTGCTTCATTATAGGGCATTGTTATAAGCCCAACTTTATTTTTTTTAGTGTTCAATAGGTGCTGGACACAAGGGCTATGTGTTCCTTGGTAGTTACAACTACCTAAACCTATTTGTCGTGGGTGCGGCCTCTCATATCATTCTGAGAAAACTAGGGTGAAGACCTAGCCATTGTATGTCATTGGTGGAAACTGAAAATCTATTCCCTTGGTTCTGGGTGCAGTCATAATTAGTATAGAGTAAATACTGAGCCCGACAATGGGTATTACTCCGTGCATGTAGGCAACTGGCCGAAGCACGTATTTCTTATGTTGTGGATGTGTATGCTCGTATTTGTATTGTGGATTGGAGTGCTTGGCTGCAGAATGGATGTATACATCTGGTAGACCTGACCACTTGGTGGTGCAATGTGGAAGTGCATACGACTGTGCATATATGTGACAGTGATTACCGTGTGAGGTTTATGAGACAGCTCTGGGCAGCAATACAAGTTATGTGAGTAAGTTCCGTGTAACAGTAAGAATGGTCAGTAGTATATATAGCAGCTCTGGGCAGCATCAGTAGACAGTGCTATTGAAGTGCAAATAGTGATTGCCACATCAGGGGTACAGCTGAAAAATAAAAAAATATTTGGCACATTGATTCACCCCCCTCTCAGTGTCAATCGGGACCCAACACAAAGCACCAAAGGCTTTTCAAGAAATTAAAGTAAGAAAGTGCAAATCCAGATAATGAAAGGAAATGAGTATAAAAAGGGAAGTACCTAAAAATGAAGCCGCACCCTTGAGGCCCCTATCCCATAGGACAATAAGTCTAGGGACTGCAGGAGATAGTAAAAGGCAGCCCACCCAGTCCCAAGAATCTACTGTGCGAAGATCTCGGAGGAAGTATACCAAAGACGGATATCCACTCCCCCTCGGAGGTCGCTAAAGAGGTACTGACCACAGCAAATAGCAAGAAGGAATGGGCCACTTGAGATATGTTACTTGGGTTCTCCCCCAAGTTGACTTTCCACCATCGGGCACTGATCTCCCTTAGGCGAATGTGTGTCTGGCAGGCGCATGTGATCTGTAAGGTCTACAAACTCCTAACAGTCGGAGCCTGGTAGGGTCATGGATCTACCCCCAAATGGAATGCTTTTCAAAGCATAGAAGCACAAGGGAGTGATGGTGATCTCACCAATAGGAAGATGGAAAGAGTACTCGGCTACCATCGCTCCATTAGAGCCACCAGTGCCGGGTTAAACTTCTGGGTCTCCACCAAACTAACCGGCCCAGACATGTTGCATCAACTGTCTGCTTTACTCTACAGGAAGCATCTTATGCCATAACTGAACCATGCTCAGATGGCCATATAAGGTCGGGGTAGGTGGTTCCCTCTCCTTATGCTAATGGAAATAAAGAATGCAAAAAAAAAAAAAAAAAACAACAAAAAGCAAAAACAACATAAAAAGAAAGACAAAGCAAGAGTAAAAGATAATCAAAATAATGAATAAAATGTAAGGACTAACCCAGGAACCCCATATGGAGTTACAGATGTGATTCCGACCATTGTGAAGGGTCTGCCCATAGTACTAGTAGGCCAGGCCCTCATCCTTGCAGGAAGGATTGCTACAACTCTCAAGCTGAACTTCTCCCAAAGTCTTTCTCTTTCTCCTTTCAGCCATATTTTTTAAAAATTGTGCAAAGCCCTAGAAAATTTTTGAAATTGTGAGCAACCCCAGAAAGTTTCTAAAATTGTAAGAAGCCCCAGAAAGTTTCTCAAATTACATAAAAGCACACAAGAATATCAAATTCTTCGAACAACTCCTCCCTCAAGAACAAGATGAAGATCTTCGAGAACTTCAAGAACAAAATAAAGATCTTCAAGAACTTCAAGAACAAGATGAAGATCTTTAAGAACTTCAAAAGCAAAGTGAAAAACTCCAAGAACAAGAAGGAAAACTTCAAGAAAAACCAGAAAGCTCCAAGAACTCTAAACTCACTCATAAAAGTTAGAATGAAGAATGAACAAGGGAGGGGACCCATTTTATATAAAAATTTGTTCTTCCAAAAAAATAAAAATAAAATATATATAATAATAATAATAATAAATTTTTTAAAAGATTCCAAATCAAGCATCAGAATTCAAGTCAAATTCCAGATCAAAGGAAAAAAGCAAAATTCCAAATCAAAGAACCAAAGATCAAGGATCAAGGAAAAATCAAGAAACAATTTCATTGACCAGGCCCCAGGTGGCACAATTTCATTGACTCGGCCCTAGGTGGCCCAATTGCATTTACCCGACCCCATGTGGTCCAATTTTATTGACCTGACCCCAAGTGGCCCCATTACATTTACCTGGCCCCAGGCGGCCCAATCTCATTGACCTGGCTCTGGCTTTGCCCCTCTCTAGCTATGGAACCATCCTTTTTTTATTATTATTTACTTTTCAGCCATTCCCCTAAAGCCAAGTAGAAAAGACCTTGTAAGAGTACTCTTTGGTCAAGTAAGGAAGCTCATATTGTTTATGGTGCATCCCTCGGGCTAAGTAGAGATATCTACTTATGTGCCTCTCTCTAGCTTTTTCCCCTTTTATTTTATTTATTTACTTTTCAACACTTTTTATTTCATCACTTTTATTTTCATTTATTTGCTTTTTAATTGCATGGTTTGAGTATTTAAATTCCTAGATGTGAATGGTTAGGACGCTTTTAGATGCACTTGTGTTAGATCGGTTGTTACATCCGTACCCTAATCCGGTCTAATTTGAACTGTTGTGACAGGCCTTAGATCGGGGATCCGAAGTACGACTGGATTTTGGCTCGTGGCTGCACATTGTCGAAGAGGAAGAGATAACCCCACATGTTCGTGCATTTCATGCCTCTCTAACTGGACGGGATTCATACCTTCTGATCCCAGACAGTAAGTGACCCGAATCCCCACACTTGATTTTCGAAACGCATCATAATTGCCGAAAAGCCTTGGGCATGTCCGAGGGCAACCACCTGTGTGAGACCAACCCTGGGACAGCAAGCTGTCAAGACAGCCACCAGAAATAAGCCACTGGAAGCAGCTTGGGCATGAATCCGATGCCTGTTTCCGATGGGTCCACTGGCTGCTATCGAGGTTTCGATGCCTGTAGGTCCTGCCACTCGCATCATAAATGGTTCCGGATGATACCAAATTATCCACCACATCTTCCCCTTGATGTGAACACCTTATGGACCCAATTATGCGTGTCCTCGTGCCCTAAAACTCGTTTTAACTCGATTGGTTCAAAAGAGGCCCAAACCAAACGGACCCTAAGGGCCAACTTAAGTTATAAGTTGGGAAATGAGGATTCATTTCCTCATTTACCTTGTGCCTAACATAGGAGGGGAGAGAAAGAAGAGAAGAAGGAAGAAGCAAAGGAAGGAGAAGGGGATTGAAGGCCTACCTTGGTGCCGGCTACCGCCTTGTTGCCAGAATCGCTGTCGGAGGTAAGTACAACCTCCCATGCCACTCTCTCTCTTCATTTTGACCTAGATAAAGCTAGGTATAGCTGGGATCTTGGTTTACACACCATGTTAGGGTTGTAGGATGGGTGTTCTACCCTCCCGGTGTTGTTGTCGAGCTTGAACCAAGCCCGGTGAGCTCCGACAACAATTTCGATCGTTCAATCAACGTATCTCCTAAATGGCTTAGTGGAATATTGGGATTTTCTTGGCTTAGAATGATGCTATAAACATCTCCTATAAACTCCACAGAACAAATCCCGGTGATCAAGCCTGAGTCGGAAAGCCCCAATTCGAGTTGGTCCTTTCTGTGTCCACCAGAAATATGGCACAGGAAGCATTGTAGCTATTTCCGGTGGGTTGTTTTTGGTGGATAAATGAGCGTAATGTGCTCTCTGTCACCTCTATCAGAAGCATGACTGATATTTCTGGTGGAAATGCCCTATTTCCGATCGGTGTTTTCGATGACAGTATTGTCACCTAAGAACTGTGTCTGTACCCTTTGGGGGTGACCTATGTGGGTCCCTCTCGACATTTTTAACAAGTACTGATGTATGATTCCCTTGTGTCTAAGACAGTGATGCGCACATGCCCTGAAGTCAATATTGAATTGATTGATCGGTAGTCATACTTGAACCCAAACACAACGATCATAAAATAGGTGAGGGATGGACTGTGTTTATTTTTGAAATGTTTATTATTTATTAAATTGCTCACATGCTTAGAATTATATGTTTAATTGAAATTTTCATTTTACGATCATGATATAAATTGTATGGAATGTATGACGGGATCTGATGTGATCGAGGTGGTACCAGTACCATGATCACCGTATGTATGTTGGGTGTGTGTGTGTGTGAGACGGAATCCAGTGTGGCTGAGGTGGTACCGGTGCCGTTATTGCCATATGTATGTTTTATTCATGATTTGATTATGTGCATTAGAGTTAGTTGTAGTCACGGTTTACACTTTGTGGCCAAGGTCTCGCTAGTATCATGTACCTCGGGACTATATTTGGAAATGGATATGCTTCGTGGCCGAGGTCTTGTCGGTGTTGCGTAGTCCATACTCAATTGCTATTTGTATGTTGGATTAGGTAAACGGTCTTAGGTTTCACTTTGTGGTCAAGAGCTTGCTAGTGTACCCGGGACTGTATTTGGAGATGGATTACACTTTGTGGTCGAGGTATCTCCGGTATTGTGTAATCCATACTAATTGTATCATTATGAAGGCATGTAGTGTGTATGTGGTTAGGTATCACTCCCTATGCTACGCACCCTTGCCAATATAGGTTGAGGTGTTGGATAACCCATTGTGGTATGTTTGATGAGCCTTTCCAAAGTGCCACTCCCATGGTACGATGTGATTATTACCAGAAGTGGAAACTTATCTGGCTTGGCCAATGTGTTACCTATGCCATGATTGCCAGGAGGGGGTTATCAGGGGTTTACTGGATGACCCATGGATGCATACAGGGACTGGTAGCTTCTAATCACGACTAGGGTTTGTATCGTTGCGTAGTTGATGTCATTTTTGAGACGAGGGATACTGCCAATGCACTGTAGTAGCATTTACTAGACTTAGTTTGTATTGTTAGGTGGATAATAAATAAATGAACTACATCACGAGCATTATGGATTATGTGTTTAATTTCTGTAATCATGTATCATAAATTACTACTGCTATTGACTTGTTTGGATGTGGTTGACCCCACCGCTTATTCAATGAGTTGGAAAGCTCACCCCATGTATACACCCCTTTTTAGATGATGATGCAGGTATCGTGGTGTCGATGGTGGGTGATCCAGTATGTTTTGGGTTGGAGTACGGTGTGAGCGACTGGTGGATGCCAGAAGCGGAGGAGCATGACCATGACTGTGCTTACGCTGCATCGTGAGATTGTATATTATAGTTTGATACTTTTGGATATAGTTATGAATTGTATATTTTTGAGATTATAGTATATGTCATGGATGAATGTAACAGAATAACTCGGTTATTGCTATTATATTACCATTAGATGTTTTTCCTATTTTATTTATAAATTCCGCTACTATACTCTGATTCCACTACTTATACTGGTTTGTGACGTGAGATTGTGAAAATGTTAAGGTACTGCTATTAGAGATCTTGGTAAGTTGAAAGACAGGTACGTGTCTTACTCACACCATCGGTATTCCTAATAGTAAGTTGGGTCTACCGAGAGTGGGGTGTGACATCGGTAGTTAGAATTAGATCACCATAATGAATTTGTGCACTTTCGCATTACTAGAAGAAGCATAAAATAAAGTGGTTGCTCTCCTTGTGTTCGACACGTTAGCTACACTGATCCGTACGCTTGTGGTTACTTTTAAATTTCAAACAAGTTTTTGGCGCCGTTGCCTGGGAGACAGTTCCATGTTATTTTTTGCTTTCTTTTGGTAAATTGGAGTGCTTTGTTTTGTTTTTTATTTTTCGTTTATTGAATCCTGAGAAGAACAGCTTGCAATAATAGTTGTATCGGTGGAGGTCGTCAAGCCTCATAGTATGATAAAATAGGTTTCGCCCTGTAGTAGTACCTCAGGAATTGAATTGAGGAACCCCGGATCCTTGCAAGTAAGCTCCAAAAAATCCAAAAAAAATCAAAAAAATCAAAAAAATAAATAAATAAATTTTTTTTTTCTTTCTATACATTTGTGCTTGTCTTACTCTAGTTGTAGATAGTTTTCTGTTGCATGAGTGCTAGGGGGTAAGTGATACTAAGAATCGGTTAGAAAGAAGAGATCCAAAAAGTAGTGACCCTATACCTGTACTCTCATTAATACCTTTCAATATGGGAGACCAATAGCCAAGCACTCCACCTAAATCTCTGAAAGATAGGTTCTACCTTGCTAATGCAGCCCAACCTTCCTACATAGTTCTACCACAAGCCCAGGGCAAGAATTTTGAGCTCAAATCTTAGTACATCACTATGTTGCCCCACTTCCATGGGCTACCTTCTGAGGATGCATACCTATTCCTTAGGGAATTTGAGGAGGTTTGTGTTCTGATTAAGGTTCAACAGTTGATTGATGATGCTGTAAAATTAAGGTTTATAAATTTTGCACTCAAGGACCAAGCTAAGAAATGGCTCTATGGTCTGCCTGCCAATTCCATTGCCACATTGAATGATTTTACTATAGCCTTCCTGAAAAAGTTCTTTCCCTTGCATAAAACCAATAAACTCAGGAGTGACATTCTTCAATTCAGGTAGAAACCTAGTGAGCCGTTCTCTAAATTTATGGAGAGATTTAAGGGCCTCCTTTAGGAATGCCCTCACCATGGAATTGATACATGGAAACTTTGTCAAATCATTTATAAGGGTATTGATTATCTGACCAAGCAGTTGTTAGAGTCTATGTGCCCCAAAGGTTTTACATCTTTTACAGTTGAAGACGATGCTTGGAACTTTTGCTTGAATTGGCTGAGAAAACCAAAGAATGGGAGTCTACTCAAGAAATTGAGAGGAAAAATAAGGGTTACCTTGTAAAATGTGTTGTGGCCAAAGCAGCTCAACTTGAGAGTCTTATTAAGAGACTCGAAGCCATAGTAGTCAAAGGACCTGCCCAACTGAAACAAATAAATCATTCTGTGCCTATGTGTAGTTGGTGCCAATCTCCCACTCATGTGATGGAGGAGTGGCCTAATATTTCTTGTGGGAATGGTTTAAATATAGGTTCTGAAAATGTGAATGCCATGTCCGAAAACAACCCTTATAGTTAGACTTATAATCCATGATGGAGGATCCATCCTAACTTCTCTTGGAATCAAGCCAATAATCAAGTATGCCCTAATTTTCAACCCTTGAGATAGGGGTAGTTTGTTCCCCAATAAGCCAATCAAAGGAACATGCCCCCCAATCAGCAGAACAATTTTAGGATCCCCACTCAATCTGCTATTCTACCACCTCCTGTAAATCAACCTCCAAGATTCATAAGAGGAGGTGGTGATTTTGGCTAGGCTTTCTTCTTTAGAGAAAAGCATGGAACTTCTCATGAGTACTTTCATGACAAGCCAACATAACATGGAGAAGCAAATCTCCAAACTTGCTAATGTTTCGCATGAAAGGGAGAAAGGGAAGATGCCTAGTCAGCCTGAACCTAATCCCAGGAATAAGAATATGAATAATCAATCAATTCTAAATCATTTGAATTCAATTCAAAAGAGTCCACAACAAGAGCCTTCCAACCAAGAGTACAAACATAGTGTTTATGCTCTTAAGAGTGGCCAAGAGTACCAACATAGTGTTCCTAAATCTTCCCCATCTATTACTCCTGTTAACTCTCCTTCTGTTGAGGACACAAGTGTGCCTCTTATTCCAGGTTCATCTGATGAACCTAAAGCAACTAAAGATGATTTGGGTGAGGAAACCAAACATGATTCTTCTGAAAAAGAGAAAAAAATCCTAACAGTGCTTATGTTCCTCCTATCTCCTTTCCTAATCAGTTGGTAAACAAAAAGAAGACTACTTCCATGGAAAAAAATTTAGAAGTCTTAAAAAGGTAGAAGTGAACATCCCTCTTTTGAATGCCATATCCCAAATCCCTACCTATAGAAAGGTCCTGAAAGATTTGCGTACTCACAAACGTATCACTAGTGTGCGCAAAAAGGTGTTCTTGGCAAGCAACATTAGTTCTATAATTACTCAGCCTATAGCCGCCAAGTATAAGGATCCAGGGAGCCCTACCATAGCTTGAGTCATAGGCAACACCTACATTGAGCATGCCTTACTTGACCTTGGCGCAATTGTGAATCTTTTGCCTTACCATGTATATAAGCAACTAGGATTGGGAGAATTGAGAGCCAATGAAACTACTCTTCAGTTGGCAGATAGATCTGTTAAGATTCCTATAGGGATGGTTGAGGATGTCTTACTTAAAGTTGAAAAAATTTTATTCCTTGTTGATTTCATTATTTTAGACACCCAACCAGTTGCCAACATTCAGGATCAGATTCCAATTATTCTTGGTAGACCGTTCCTTACAACCAACAATGCCATAATTAATTGTAGGAACGGTACCATGAAACTTTCTTTTGGCAACACTTCTATGGATTTTAATGTCTTTAAGTTGGGTAAGCAACCAAATCCCTATGAGAAGGAAGTTCATATGCTCTAGGAAATTCCAGATTCCATTGAGACATATTTTGATTCTGAATTTCAAGAGTGTATGGAACAATTTGGGTGGTTTTGATGATGGAATTATGTCTGAGGTTTGGAGTCTCCAACCACCTATAGAGCCCTTAGGACCTCCTTCCAATTCCATTCCCAAACCTTCTATATTGGAGCCCCCTAAGCTAGATCTTATGGAGTTGCCATCTAATTTGGGGTATGCTTTCCTAAGGCTTGACCAGACTCTTCCAGTAATAATTTTTTAGATTTAACTTCTAGCCAGGAAGAGAAATTACTTAAAGTTTTAAAATACAATAAGGAAGCCCTAGGTTGGACCATGGCTGACATCAAAGGAATTAGCCCTTCTATTGTTCAACATCATATTCACATCATTGAGGGGTCCAAACCTTCAACGGAACTCCAGAGGAGAGCTAACCTAGTGATGAAGGAAGCCATTCAAAAAGAAATTCTAAAGTGGATGGATAATGGGATCATTTATTACATTTTTGACAGGGGCAAGCATTTTTGAATAGATCATTTGAGACCCTCATGAAGAAATTTGGAATCACCCATAAGTTGAAGCCCTTCCTCGAGTTTTCTACTGCTGTTAGTGAAGAGGTCATGGATCTCCAAGAACCTCTGTACAGAGATGACTGACTTTTATCCAGGTATGATCCCCCTTGCATTGTCTTTGCTTTTAATTCTTTCTATGTATTGAGGACATTGCATGACTTAAGTGTGGTGGAGAGAAATCAGTTTTTTTATTTTTTTCACTTTGTTTTGTTTGTTTTTCTTTTTGTTTTTGAGCTTACTAAGGATAAAGTTCTACTTTGGCTTTTGGCTAATGATCATACCATTCGGTCCGTTGATGTATGAAAATAAAAGTTTTGATTAAGGTACCCATCTTGAATGTAAAAAAACCCTGTTGAGAAGAAAGATACAAGCCTGTGTCTTGAGATGGGACTTTCTTTTGAAAAATAAGAGATCCCTATTTTATGGTGTTGGACCATATGTAAGTCTTTGGTTTCCTTGTACTTCTGATTTGGAGTTGAGACCTTATTTTTAATTTAACATCAGTTGACAAATGCACCATTTTAAATGAAGTGTGAAATGTGGTATAAGGAAGAGTAAGAGTTGATTCCCTTGGAACTAGACAGGGCATTATGCCTCAGGAAGCGTAGTGACTTGATCGAAACTCTTAAAGAGGAAACTTCAGAAAAAAAAACTTTGGCATCACTATCTATGTGGGCATATGCAAAAAGCAAAGCTACATAGTAACTGGGGTGTTTGGTGTTTGCTCCACCATGTCATTTAGGCCAAAAGTAGTGGAGTAGAATAGAGTTTATTAAGCTAAAAAGGAAAAAAAATGTGCAAATGTCATCAATGCTTGGTAACATGTTTGGTCAAAAACACTCCAACGCCTTAGTCCTTGGTTCCCTATTTCTTCACAAGTGGTTTTGCCTTAAGATAAGGATGTTTTGGAAGAGATGAGGTGAGTTCCAAATTAAGAAATATGCTAGTACTTGGAATTGATATGGGGCAATAAAAATTCAAGGGTGGGGGTCCATAGATCAAGTGTAAGAGAAATTATCTTTGCTCCGGATCGGTATGGCCCTTACCTTTAGCCAAGGTTGGGATTTTGTTTTTCTTGAATTTTGGGTGTATATTTACTACAAATACCATGAGATACAACTCGTCCACTAGGGGTGACCTAGGGGTTTAAAGGCTTGTTGCACATGCTAAGTGCAACCGTGATTCCTACGAAAATGAGTTAGGTTTTTCCTTTTTATTCTTTTTCTTCTTGTTTTGCTCGAGGACTAGCAAAGTCTAAGTGTGGGGGAATTCTGATGAGCACATTTATGTGTGAAATCTTATGTAGTAAAGCATGCATTTTACACATTTAGAATAGAGCTACCTTGGGTTTTACTCTTTTTTTGTAGATTTTGAATTTTAAAGGCCTTGAGAACTATCGAGTGCTATATCTCCAATTTTACAATAAAGAGGTCCTATTTCTGTTTATAGTTGTGAAGATGATGCAATTCTAAGCAAGATGGACATGTTCAATTGAAAGTATACATCCGTTTGGTCAGCCATACAAGTGATTATTCTTTTCGGGCCAGAAAAAGAATAATGGATCAGAACTAAACCGAGATGTAGAACCAGCCCATCTACAGTTGTCTCAGAGGTATAAGAAATATTCTAAATGCTAACAAGGATCGATGGACCACACCCTTAAGTGATTGAAGATTCATTTTTGGTAACAACAACTACCTAGCTAGATGCATGTGTTGGCTTTGCCCCTCTCTAGCTATGGGACCATCCTTTTATTTTGATTATTTACTTTTCAGCCCTTCCCCTAAAGCCAAGTAGAAAAGCCCTTGTAAGAGTACTCTCTGGTCAAGTAGGGAAGCTCATATTGTTTATGGTGCATCCCTCGGGCTAAGTAGAGATATCTACTTGTGTGTCTCTCTCTAGCTTTTTTCCCTTTTATTTTATTTATTTACTTTTCAACACTTTTTATTTCAGCACTTTTATTTTCATTTGTTTTTTTTTAATTGCGTGGTTTGAGTATTTAAATTCCTAGATGTGAATGGTTAGGATGCTATTAGATGCACTAGTGTTAGGTCTGTAGTTAGAATTAGATCACCATAATGAATTTGTATACTTTTGCATTACTAGAAGAAGCCTAAAATAAAGTGGTTGCTCTCTTTGTGTTTAACCTATTAGCACACTGATCCGTATGCTTGCGGTTACTTTTAAATTTCAAACATCAAACTATTCCCTACCTCCGGTAACAATCACATCGTACTGCGGGAGTGGCATTCTGGAAAGATTCATCGAACATACCATAATTGGTTATCCAACACCTTACCCCTGTTGGCAAGGGGACATAGCATAGGGAATGTCACCTAACCACAATATACTACATGCCTTGCATAATGATATAGTTAGTATAGAATACAATACCGGAATCACCTATCGATCACATCACATCCATTTCCAAGCCTATCTAGCATACAAGTAGTTGAGTATGGGCTACGCAAATACCGAAATCACCATCAACCACAAAGCATACCCATTTCCATGTATAGTCTTGGAGTGCACAATATCAGAATCACTATCGGCCACAAAGTGCAATCCACAACTATATCTAAACCTAATGCACATACACAATGCATAAATGCAACATCCACATGGCGATCACGGTACCAGAACCACCTCGGCCACAAAGCGCAATCCACGCCTATATCCAAACTTAATGCACTTACACAATGCATGAATGCAACATCCATGCAGCGATCATGGTACCGGAACCACCGAGGCCACATCGGATCCCATCTCATAATCCACATCTCAACATAGATCACATATCCAATTTCCACATTCCATAAACATAATGATTCAATATAAATAACATGTCATGAGATCAACATAATAATTTCAATAATTAAATAATCATTTAAAATTCCTAAAACATGCGAGCAATTTCTAAATAAACACTCCAAAAATGAAATTCAACCTTCCCTCACCTTAGTTGTACCTGGATAGAAGAAATTCCAAGTGCATCAATCGGATATCAACTCACTTGTAGTCTTGTTGTACGTGCATGTCTTCATCCTATGTACAAAGATAACCGGACATTAATGGGTGTTGGAAATACTAGAGGGGGAACCAAAGGGCTACCCCAAAGTGTATATGCACTGTCAATTATGACAACACTGGTAAGGTCACCGAAAATAGCAGTTCTGTTTCCTGTGGGCCAAATAGAGAGCCCCTATGAGCTTGGACTTCACCAAAAAATGCCACTGGATCCAGCCCAGGTGTTTCCAGTGGTTGTTTCTGGTGGAGTTCCAAAAATGATCCAAGGAAATTGGGGTTCCTAGCTCGGGCCCAATGTCAGGATCTTTACCATGGAGTCTGTAGGGGGTCCCCTTGCCTCTCTTTTAAGCTAACAAAATCATGATTCCACTGACCCTTTTGAGAGATACGAAAATCGAACGGTTGAAAGCCTAACTACCCATTTGGTCACAAGTGATACCGGAGTGCACCTGGCTTGGTTTGAGCTCGGTAACCATAAGGGGGAGTGAGATGTACACTCACTGACCCCCGGGAGGTGCCGGGTCAAGGCTTACCCCTCCAACCCAATGGTTCCCTACTTTACTCAAAAGCCAAGCTAGAAATGGAAGAAAAGAGGTGGTAAGGGAGGTTAGTACCTACTTCTGACAAGATTTCGAAAACAAGGTGCTAAGCCAAGAGCTAGGATGAGTCTCTTCCTTCTTCTCCTTCTTTTTCTCCTTCCCACTATTCCTTTCTCTCCTCTTTTCTCTCCTTCCCATGTTTTGGACAAGTGAGAAGTTCTATTTATAGTAGGTGGGATATTTAAGGTCTATTTGGTTGGCCCTTATCTGAGTCAAGTAGGTTAATCCACCATTTGGGACACGTGGGTCCACCTCCTTAGACTCATAGGTGTACAAGTCATGGGGGAAGGTGTGGGAGAGTGTGTGGGGTCATCCAAAGCTAGCCACAATGAGGGTGGTGAGACCCATGGGCATCAGAACCCAACTAGCAGCACACTAGGCCACCAGATTCAGCCCTAGGTGTTTCAGGTGGCCTTGTTTTTGATGGTCAAGGTAGTGTTGTGCCTTGACTGGCTGTTGTCCCCTCTTGGTCATTACATATGAGGTTGCCCTATGTTATCACTATGTTCTTCTGGTAATTTTTGTACATGCCGGGACTTGGGTAGGGAGGTGTCTGGTCACTTACCGCTTAGAGTCGGATGGTTTGAATCCCTTCCAGTAGGACTGGCATGAAATGCACAAGTAATTGGGATCATCCCTTCCCTTTTTGCAATGAGCTGCCATGAGCCAAAACCCATTGGTAATCCATAACTTTGATCCAAGATCTATCACAAAAGTTCAAATTAGGCCGGGTTAGGGCACAAGTGTAACATTCGCCCCCACCTTATGAGAATTTCATCCTCAAAATTGAACATACTTGGTAAGTCAAAAATCCAGGGTACTACTTCTTCATTTCATCTTCTCGCTCCCAAAACGCTTCTTGCTCCGGGTAGTTCATCCACTTCACCTTGATGAATGAAATAGTACGATTGCGAAGGTTGTGGTCCTTCCAGTCAACAATATTCTTGAAAACTCTATGCATGCATAATTCTCATCCAACTCACGGGGTATATATTTTAGAATATGAGTCGGGTTAGGTATGTACTTCCTCAGTATGGATGCATGGAAGACATTATGTGTGCCCTCCAATTCTGGTGGTAAGGCTATTCAGTATGCCAACAGTCCTATCCTCTCCAATATGTTATATGGTCCCATATACCTAGGACTCAGCTTTTCCTTCTTGTCGAACCACATCACCCCTTTCACTGGGGAGATCCACAAGAATACGTTGTCTCCCACATTGAACTCCAGATGCTTTCTCTTAACATTTGCATAACTCTTTTGTTTGGACTAAGCTGCTTTGATTCTCTATTTGATCACACCCACTTTCTCATTAGTAGCCTATATCAAGTCCAGACCTAGGATATGCCGCTCACTAACCTCTTCCCAATAGAGAGGAATTTGACATTTCCTTCCATACTGTGCTTTAAAATACGACATACCGATGGTGGCTTGATAGCTGTTGTTGTAGGAAAACTTAATAAGAGAGATATGATCATCCCAACTATAACTCATATCTAGAGCACATGCTCAAAGCAAGTCCTGCAAGGTCAAGATAGTCCTCTCTGACTGCCCATCAGTCTGTGGATGGAATGCCATGCTGAAATTCAGCTGTGTACCTATGGCCTTCTGCACACTGCACACGTGTCTAGAACTTAGAAGTAAATCTGGGATCTCGTTCAGAGATGATGCTAACTGGTACACCATGCATTTGGATGATGTTGTCAATGTACAACTTGGCCAACTTGTCCATGGAAAAGGTGACTTTAATTGGGATGAAGTGAGATGCTTTGGTCAAGCGGTCAATAACTACCCAAATGGCATCCATACCCTTGTTGGTGCTAGGCAATCCTGTGAAGAAGTCCATAGTAATGTTCTCCCATTTTCACTCTGGAATAGGTAGTGACTATAGTAAACCATGGGGTCTCTGTCTCTCTGCCTTGACTTGTCAACAAGTGAGGCACCTCGACACGTGTGTGGGCACTTCAATTTTCATTCCCTTCCACTAGTAGGAACCTTTCAAGTCCTTATACATCTTAGTGCTACCAGGGTGAATGAAGTATGGAGAGCTTTGTGCTTCTCTCAAGATATTATCTCCCAAGTCACCATCACTGTGCATGCACAACCTTCCCTTGAACTTAAGAATTTTTCTTTCGGTCAAGGAGAAATCCGAGTCCTTCTTTTTCCCTTTCTTACAGTCTACTATCAATTTCTACAACTCTGCATCAGTAACCTAAGCTGTAGTAATTCTATCCACTAGGCTAGATTGCACCACCAATTCTAATAATGAGAAGGTGACACCTTCCACTAGTTGCTCCAAATCCAGTTTCCTAGTCTCTTCGATGAGATGCTCATTAATGGTCAATGATGCAAGAGTCATGGCCTGTGATTTCCAACTGAGTGCATCAGCTTCTATATTAGCCTTCCCTGGATGGTAGTAGATGGTACAATCATAATCCTTCATCAATTCTAACCAACGCCTCTATCTAATGTTGAGTTCCTTTTAGGTGAAGAAGTACTTAAGGCTCTTGTGGTCACTGTATATCTCACTCTTCTCACCATACAAGTAGTGCCACCAATTCTTTAAGGAAAAAATTACAGCTATCAATTCTAAATCATAGGTAGGGTAGTTCTTTTTATACTCCTTCAGTTGGTAGGATGCATAAGCAATGAATTTCCCTTGCTACATCAGTACACAACCCAATCCCAGTTTAGAAGCATCACACTGTACACAACCATACCACCTGTACTAGTTGGAATAGTCAAGACTGAGGCAAATACCAACTTTTGCCTTAGCACTCAGAATCTTTTCTCATAAGCACCAGACCACTCAAATTTTACACCCTTTAGTGTGAGTCGGGTCATTGGTGCAGAAATGCAAGAGAAGTTCTCAATAAACCTCCTTTAGTATCCAACCAATCCTAAAAAACTACAAATGTCTGCCACATTCTTGAGAGTGTCCCATTCTAGAACTGCTTTCACCTTTTCTGAGTCGACCTCTATACCCTTGTCTGAGACAATGTGACTTAGGAATGCCATTTATGAAAGCCAAAAATCACACTTGCTTAATTTAGCGTAGAGTTGCTTCTCTCTCAGACATTACAATACCAGTCTTAGGTAGAATATACCAAGATGTCATCAATGAACACAATCACAAATTTATCCAAGACATCCTAGAATACTCGATTCATCAAGTCTATAAATACAGATGGTGTATTGGTCAACCCAAATGACATCACCAAGAAGTCGTAGTGTCTATACCAAAATCTGAAGGCTGTCTTGCTGACATCATTATCCTTGATCCTGAGCTAGTGGTAGTCTGATCTAAGGTTAATCTTGGAAAACACTTTAGCACTCTACAATTGGTCAAACAGATCATCAATCCTTGGAAAAGGATACTAGTTCTTTATTGTCAGCTTGTTAAGCTCTTGGTAATCAATGCATTATCTCATATTCCCGTCCTTCTTCTTGACAAACAGTATCGGTTCTCCCCATAGGGAAACACTAGGTCTAATGAATCCCTTCTTCAGAAGATCCTAAATCTGTACTTGTAATTCCTCTAGTTTTATGGGAGCCATGTGGTAAGGGGCTTTCGACACAGGTGCCAACCCTGGAAGTAAGTCTATCACAAACTCTGTCTCTCGGTCTAGGGCTAGTCTCATCAAATCATTCGAGAACACATCAAGAAATTCCTTTATAATATCCAATTCGGTCAATGGCCTAACCTCTATCTCAATGTCTATCACAGATGCTAAGTAGCCCTGACATCCTTTATCCAGTAGTTTCTTCATCTAGAGGGCTTATACAATAATCCTCTTGGGCTTCTTGGGTTTGTCTCACACAAAGGTGAATTCTCCCTCATCACAAGGTCTGAATATTATCATCTTCTCTGCACATAGCACACTGGCTCTGTAAGTGGACAACCAGTCCATCCCTAAAATCACATCGAAGTTGGTCATGTCCAACTCGATCAAGTGTGAATTCATGTTATGTCCATTTACAGTCACCGGACATGGTTCATATACATAATTCAAATCCACCACATTTCCTATGGGTGTACTGACTGCTAAGCATTGAGTCAAGCTCTTAGGTGGAATTCCCATCTTTCTCACAAATGTCTGTGACAAATGAATAGGACGCTCCTGAGTCAAATAACACATGTACAGGTAATAATGAAATCAATAAGGTACCTATCACCACACCTGGTGTAGCTTCTGCATCTTTCATTGTCATAGTGAACACCCTTCCCTATGGTCTCTGGCCGGCCCTGTGGTGGCTGTACTGGTCTATTGGCTGTATATGTCTACTCGGGCCTCGATGGTAGAGTATAAGGTGCATCTCCCGATAGATGGTGGGGGCATGTCCTGGCTAAGTGACCCGGCTGGTCATTGTGGAAGCACCTAGGGTTTGAACCCACAGACTGAGATACACCACTAGAGTGAGAGGACTAGGCTTGCTTCTGGTTTTCTAAACTGAACTAGGGCCATATTGAGATATAGGCTTTTGGAAAGCTTGTTGGCTCCCCTAGAATCAATGGAACTCAATAATGCATACAGAGCCTACTGACCATCACAAAATCCCAATGGGGCTCTGGAATTCCAACCGGTGGGTTGGTTGGATAGCAACCGGTTGGCCGGTCGAGTCTATCGGTTCCCATATTTCTGCAAAATTTAATTCTGCCAATGTTGTTCTGTGTACTGTTATACTCCTAATTGGGTTAAACCTCCATTCTATAATTCTGTTATACATGCTGGTCAATATGAGATGGGTTGGACTTCATGTTGACCCATTTCTGGGTTCCAATTGACTACTTAAGCTTATGTATTCAATTTCTACAGAAATTTTAGAATTTAACATAAATTAGGTTAATTTGAAATCTGAACCCATTTTCTCCCAATTAATCACCTAATTAGGGTCAAATTAATAGGTTTACAGTAATGAAATTTTTATTCCAACCCTAATCAATCTTTGCAACAAGTTTCAGGAAGGAATTCAAATCAATTCTTATAAATTCCAAATCCTGAAATTGAAGAAAATTCTGCTCAAAGGTTCTAACAAATTTTCCTACTTAATTAGCCCTATTCTAGCCCTAATTTCATAAAATTTCCACCAAATATGTAAAACCATTGGTCCTAGGGTTTAGCTGGGTAGAATTTTTACCAATTGGATCCCAGTATACCCTCAGAATCTGGGGCTTTTTCTACTGGGTAACTACACAACTCCTAGGGATTCCCTGGCTGTTCCAATTGGACTAAACCCTAAACCCTACATACCCAATTTGTGAAATTAGTATGAAATACCTACTGTATTAGACAATATCACTTACCTGGGGACAACACTGGTCCAATAGTTCCTCTTCTTCCTTCCTTCCTTCCTTTCCTTCTCTTTTCTTCTTCTTCTTCTCTTTTCTTCCATCTTTGTTCTTCTATTTGCAGCAGATGAATTTTAGGATGGGAATTCATCCCTAAAACCCTTAAAACCCCTTTCATATGGCTGCCCAAAATAGACCCGCTAGCCCTTGTAATTCATCGAATACTAGAAACTAGAGGTAAATGGTGGATTAAAATCTCCAAACAAGCCTCTTCTTATGGAAAAAATATGGGGAACTGTGCTGTGGAGATGTGGGCCCCACAAGGCAAAACCCTAAAAAAAATGCATTTTGTTAGTAAAACTGGCTGGCCGGTTGGTACCCACCGGTTGTAGCATTTTTTGCCCCAATTGGTCTGTGTTGGGATCTATGAGATCTTAATTACATATTAGAAGTTTTTACGTATTCACCCATCTTTCTTGGTAAATTTTCCAATGATGCTGGCAAACTGAACTTTGACAGGTGGGGTCATTATTGCCTTCTTGACACTCCACTACTACCAGCTATGCCAGGGTTGCTTTCCTTTGCTCTGCATTCTTGCCTGTACACTGGTTAGAGGTAAAATTAAATTAGGGTATTACAATACCTTAATTTCACAAATGCTACCAATATCACAACCAAAATCAGAGTACGCTGATAAACTCATACAATTACTACTGGTGATCCACTACATGATAAATTACAAATATACAAGATCCGTTTGTTAACAACCCACATGTTTAATATTTACCTCTTACATATTTCATCAATATATATATATATATATATATATATATATATATATATATATACATCAAAAGAAAATAATTGAAACAACAAAAGTGAAGTCCATTAGCATCCCAATGTCTAGTAGACAGAAGCCTCACAACCGCTATTAAAATCCAATCCTGCCCCAGCATTGGCTCCACCATCTAAAAACATAAATCCACGAGGTGTGAGCTCTACAAGCCTAGTGAGTGATGTGCATGCAAGCACACGCAATACAATGATACAATGCATATTTCATACAGATACATATGATATGTATGAATCCATTTGCTACACTACTTTTCCATTTCCATCACTAAGTCCATCATTTGGTATTAGTGCTACACAATGTAGGTGGTATCCTCTCAGTACGTTGGGCTCCAGGGATACAAGCTCGTTGCAAGCAGAAGTTTGCAGGTCCCGAAATCCTACACATATGGGACAACCACTGTCTCAAAAAACCTCTCGGTCACCCGTGTTGCATCTGCCTCTTAGTACAGTACGTTGTACTAGGGATATAGTACTCTCAATAACATACCACCCCTTGGGATTATCTAGTACCTAACCACCTACTAGAAAGGGGTGTAGCACCAGGGTCTGTGAATCCTAACCATATGCAATCTATATGTATCCATAGCAATCCATAACATCCACTCATCTAATGTGGCCATAAATGTAATACTGACCTCTGAGCTCACGGTAACGGAATCGTCCATTGGCCACACCATGCCTTAGACCATGACTCAAGTATAGAACTACACATCCACAAAATCTCGATCACAACAATTTTGGTAAAATCATGGCATATGTGCAATGTATATATAAATTATATAAAATACGTCCGAAACAAGGATTCAACCACATTACATATGGGCATATAGAATGAAAATATAGAAACACTCCATAAAATAAATCAAACACCCACTCACCTCAAAATCCAATCAAAAAGTACGATAGATCCCTTGGGATCAACTTCGTGTCCTTACCCAATTGTTTAGGTTCCTAGTGAATGGTGTATCATGTTGTTAAACATTTATAACACATAATATGCCTCTATACAAGTTCATTGTTGAACCCAATACAACTCCCAACAGCCCACATACTAATTCCAACTAAAGCCTTGAAAAATCCCCCCAAGCTACCCTTACCCATGGGTTAAATTTAGGTACAAAGGTAAGGAACATAACCCACAAGGGGTAGGGCATAAATCAGCAGAAACAGGGACTAATCAGACCTGAAAATACTCCACCAATGGGTTGCACTGGCTGGCCACAGGCACTCACCAGAGGGTTAGCTGGGCAGCCACCGGTTTGTCGCTCGAACCTATCGGTGTCTCCTTTTTCTGCAGAATAAGATTCTGCTAATGTTGTAGTTGTACATCGTAAGCACAGAATCTGATTCCCTTTCTAGCCTAATTGGTCTACCCTTGTATGGGGAGTCCTGTATGCTTATGTGGGCATCATAGTAACCCACCTCTGGGATTCAATTATCTAACCTAGGTCTTTAGATGGGAATTTAGGTGTTTGAGTAGAATTGAATCAATTCCCCCTCTTAAACACCAAATTAGGACTGTAATATTAGGTTAAAGTATACTAAAGTCCCATGTTATCTCCAATTGAGCTCCATACTTGATTTTTGGAAAGAATTTATGATCAACACATAAAAAAAAATCCAATTTTAATTCAATTTAAATTATGGTTTTGTTATACTGCTAAAGTCAAGCTCCAGTCAGCCTAATTCCCTCATCAATTTGCCAGAATTGACCCAATTGCTAAAAGCCCTGTGTTCTAGGGTTTACAGAGATGGGTTTCATACGAATTGGGTCTCAGAACCCTGTCAAATTTTGGGGATACTTCTACTGAGAACCTGATTAGAACACAAGGATCTGATGTCACATAACCCACATCCAGGCCTCCATATGGCATGGGCATGAAGCATTGGAATTTCCATTCTAGAAAGCCAACCAACACTCAGGACCAGGATGTAGGTAAGAACCAAAACCACAACTAACGCACTATAAAACAGAGTATACGTAAAACTCCATAAAGGTCATGATATACATGTGGTGATCAGCTACAATGATAACTTTATAATATTATAGGCTCATTTATTACATCCACAAGTTATAACCAAATTTATAATACCACTTACATTTTATTTACACTATAAAACATAAAGTATCAAAGTCCTTGTCTATAACCACTCCCAGATCTTTTCTTCATCTCCGATGAATCGCCAGCTCACTTCTGTTTTAGCTTCAGCTTCAATACCTAAGGAGGAGTAAGGATTGGGGGGTGAGCACGAGTATACTCAGTGAGGGGTGGAGGCATACAAGCACACAAGCATGTAGAAATTATAAATAATTAATAGTTCAAGCATTTCATTTCATGTTTACAATCCCATAAGCATACAAGAATCATAATGATAAATATCTCAACATACTGCATCACATGTCTACATCACCAACCCATCCAACATATAGTATCTCAAATTTCATATCATCAACTCATGTATCACACCACATTTCCAGATCATAACAATCAACTCATAATGCAACATCCACATGGTTCATTTATTAATCTAATTTCATTCTAATTACTAGGTCTCATCCTATGGCTTAAGTGCTATAAGCAACGTAGGTGGCATTCCCTACCCTATACATTGGGCCCTAAGGAATACAAGCTTGTTGTAGGCAGAAGCCGGCCAGTCCCAGTCAAAGCCTCGGTCCCCTGGCTAACCCCTAAATAGTAACCCCGACACCATGGTTCTGGTCAGAACCTCGGTCCCCCATGTGTTCGACAACTATGCATATGCTACACCATACCATGTTGTGCCCTCTTAGGATAAAGCACGACATATCCAGGCGTAGTAGTCTTTACCATCGAGTCAGATTAGCCAATACCTGACCCCCTATTGGCAAGGGATTATAGCATTGGGGTTGTGTGCCTAACCATATACAAACTACATGCAAGAGTCATCCAATATGTATTTGTGGCTATAGCTTTAAGATTGACATCTGAGCCCACAATACTGGAAACGCACCTCGGCCACATCGTGCCACAGACCGTCAATATTACAACCATCACCACACATAACACACATTTGTGATCCCAGATGTAAGATAGACCTTTGAGCCTATAGTACCAAAAATGCACCTCAGCCACACCGTGTTACACTCGTGCCCCAATCCGGTCTAATTTGAACTGTTGTGACAGGCCTCGGATCGAAGATCGGAAGTACGACTGGGTTTTGGCTTAATGTTGTGCATTATTGAAGGGGTAGAGATGACCCCACATGTTTGTGCATTGCATGCCTATCTAACTGGATGGGATTCATACCTTCCGATCCCAGATGGTAAGTGACCTGACGACCCACACTTGATTTCTGGCACGTATCGTAATTATCGAAAGGCCTTGGGCATTGCCGAGGGCAACCACTCATGCAAGGACAACCATGGGATAGAAAGCTGTCTTGGCCACCGGAAACAAGCCACCAGAAGTAACCTGGGCTTGAATCCGGTGACTATTTTCAATGGGTTGACAGGCTGTTGTCGAGGTTTCGATGCCCGTGGTTCCCGCCACTCGCATCGTAAATGACTTCGAATGATCTTTAATCATTCTCCAAATTTTCCTCTTGATGTGGGTACCTTATGGACCTAAATGTGCGGGTCCTCGTGTCCCAAATTTCATTTTAACCTGATCGGTACAAAAGGGGTCCAAACCAAATGGACCCCTAAGGCCCACTTAAGTTATGAGTTGGGAAATGAGGAAATGAATCCTCATTTCCCTTATGCCCAACATAGGAGAGGAGAGAAAGAGGAGAGAAAGGAAGAAGAAGAGGAAGAAGGAGGGGATTGGAGGCCTACCTTGGTGCCGGCTGCCGCCTTGTTGCCAGAGGTAAGTACAACCTCCTATGCCACTCTCTCTCTCTTCATTTTGACCTATATAAAGCTAGGTATGGATGGAATCTTGGTGTACACACCATGTTAAGATTGTAGGATGGGTGTTCTACCCCCCGGTGTTGTTGACGATCTCGAACCAAGCCCGGTGAGCTCCGAAAACATGTAATGCCAAAAGACCTACTAGGGTTTCAATCGTTCAATCAACGTATATCACAAATGGCTCAATGGAATTAGAATTTTCTTGGCTTAGAATGATGCTAGGAACATCCCCTATAAACTCCACGGAATAAATCCCGGTGATCGGGCACGAGTTGGAAAGCCCCAATTCAAGTTGGACCTTTCTGTGTCCATCAAAAATATGGCATAGGAAACACTGTAGCTATTTCCGATGGGTTGTTTTCAATGGAAAAATGAGCCTTAAGTACTCTCTATCACCTCCACCAAAAATAGGACTGATATTTCCAGTGGAAATGCCTTATTTCCTGCGGGTGTTTCTGGTGACAGTACTGTCACCTAAGAACTGTGTCTGTACACTTTGCGGGTGACCTATGTGGGTCCCTTCTAATGTGTCCAATGCATACTGATGTATGATTCCATTTGTGTCTAGGATAGTGACGTGCATGTGCCTCAAAGCCAGAATTGAATTGATCGATCTATGGTCGGTTTTAAACCAAAACACACCCGATAGTAAAACAAGTGAGGGATGGACTGTGTTTATTTCTAAAATGTTTATTATCATTAAATTACTCACATGTTTAGAATTATATGTTTAATTGTAATTATTCAAATACGATTATGATATGGTACATTGTCATTTTACGATTTCGATATGAATTGTATGGAAATGTATAATGAGATTCGGTGTGGCCGAGGTGGTACCAGTACCATGATCATCATGTGTTTTTGGATGTGTGTGTATGTGTGAGACGGACTCCGACGTGGCTGAGGTGGTACCAGTGCCGTGATTGTCGTATGTATGTTGCATTCATTCATTTATTATGTGCATTAGAGCTAGTCGTAGTTACAGGTTACACTTTGTGGCCAAGGTCTCACTGGTATCGTGTACCCTAGGATTGCATTTGGATATGGATACGCTTCGTGGCTAAGGTCTTACCGATGTTGCATAGTCCATACTCAACTATGATATGTATGCTAGTTTAGGTAAATGGTCTCGGGTTAGACTTTGTGTTCAAGATCTCGTTGGTATCGTGTACTCGGGACTGTATTTAGAGATGGATTACACTTTGTGGCCAAGGTCTCTCCAGTATCGTGTAATCCATACTAACTATATCATTATGAAAAGATGTAGTATATATATGGTTAGGTATCACTCCCTATGCTATGCACCCTTGCCAATAGGGGTTGAGGTGTTGGATAACCCATTATGGTATGTTTGATGTGCCTTTCCGAAGTACCTCACCCACGGTACGATGTGATTGTAGCCAGAGGCGGGAACCAATCTGGCATGGCCAATGTGTTACTGGTGCCATGATTTCCAGGAGGGGCTTATCAGAGGTTTGCTGGGTAACCCATTGACGCATACAGGGATCGGAAGCCTTCTAATCATGGCTAGGGTTTGTATTGCTGCGTAGTCGATGTCGTTTCTGAGGTGGGGGATATAGCCTAATGCGTCGTAGTAGCATTTATCAGACTTAGTTTATATTGTTAGGTGGATAATAAATAAATGAACTGCATCACGAGCATCATGAACTATATGTTTAACTTCTGTAATCATGCTTCATAAATTACTACTGCTATTGACTTGCTTGGATGTGCTTGATCCCACCCCTCACTGAGCGAGTTGGAAAGCTCACCCCACGTATACACCCCTTTTTAGATGATGATGTCGGTACCATAGTGCCAATGGCGAGTGACCCAGTATCTTCTGGGTTAAAGTATGGTGTGAGCAACTGGTGGATGCCAGAAGCAAAGGAGCATGATCAGGACTGTGCTTGCGATCACTATGCTTACGTTGTACCGTAATATTGCACATCATATTTAGAAACTTTTGGATATAGTTATGGATTGTATATTTTCTTGAGATTATATTATATATCATGGATGAATGTAACAGAATAACTCAGTTATTGCTATTATATTACCATTAGATGTTTTCCCATTTTATTTATAATTCTGCTACTATACTCTAATTCCGCTACTATACTCTAATTCCGATGCTTATGTTGGTTTGTGTTGTGAGATTGTGGAAATGTTAAGGTACTACTATCAGAGATCCTGGTAGGTTTGTAAGACAGACATGTGTCTTACTCACACTGCCGGTATTCTTAATGGTAAGTTGGGTCTACCGGGAGTGGGGTGTGACAGCTATGGTATCAGAGTGGCGATACTCTGCCTTAACTCACAATCTCAGCCAAACCATGATTTTAGAGAAATTAGGATTAAATAAAAATCTCAAGACAGCAATAATAGAATTTGCACAATTAGGGGACAAGTATAGGTGTTAAAGCTATTTCATTATAATAGAGAATTTGAATACACAACTTACACTTTCATAAGAAAAATAAAATACTGAAAGCAAGAAATCCTAACTAGCCTAGGTCTAGGAAATTAAACAACTGAAGCAAGTGACATAATGTAAAATTTCAACTAAACCTAAAACATCAAACTGAAATAAAACATGGAAAGGGAAATCCTAAAAGCTATAGTGGCAAACATGCCACTACTCCTACTGCTCTTGCCACTACTACTGCTGGTTCTATCCTTGGCCCTGAGTCTGGTTAGGATCATGCGTTCCTGGAGGAGGCACCAAAATACTAAGGTGGAAGACCATAACCTGCATCTGAGCCTCTAGCGAGGCCACTCTATTATCCATAAGACAATAGGTCTTGTCCATGTTCTCGAGGCGGCTGTCCATGCTCCTCATCAGTGACATAGTGGTATCCAGATGGGCCATAACATCATTAAGATCGTAAGCCATCGCACCCCTAGTACTCTGAGATGTAGAATCTACCATCGAGCCCATAGCCTGGGGATCAGGTGGTGGAGCCCCACCAACCCCAACAGCTTCTCCTCCTGCCCCACCAGGACCTCAACCAACATCACCGGCACTGGTACCATCTACCTCCATAGGCTACTGACCCTCTCTTGGAATAGGTGTCACCTCCCTCGGATCTATGGTCATCTTCCTCAGAGAGTCTTGGTTGAAGTTTGTGACCTCTTCACCCAATCGAGCCTCTCCCTCCAATTCCAACCCAAAGTGGCAGAAAATGTCAGTGAGTATCCTTCTATAGCATAGGCTTCCCGCTCGATGATCCACTCCTTCAGACCGAAGTACTATGGTCCACATAAGGAGATAAGGGAGACATATCTGTGCCCCCATATACATGCAGTACGCAGTATGTCACATAGGCTTGTAGGGTGGATACCTCATCATAATGTCCACAAGTGGGGAGGACATTCAGCTGAATTGCAAGGCAGACAACCTTTGGAGTAGCAAAGTAGTTGACTGAACAGTTCCATCCCTTGGCTTCCTTAGTTAGCATGTCACTGATCTCTTGAAAGGTATCGGGACTCTAAAATTCATATGCCGGAGTCCAAGGTGGGTAGTACACTAGGTCACCGGCATTGCTGACCATCAGAATATTGGCCAATTGCCCCATGTCAAAGGAGATCTCCACCCCCTTCACATAGGAGGTGATCCACATTTCTTCGGTACCCCGGTTCACGCACTATAAGTTAGAGTAGAATAGCCTGACTAGTGTGGGGTAGTAGTACTTGTTGGTTTTAAGATACGGTACCACCCAACCTCATCAAACCATTGACGGAGACAGAATACGTGAAAGTCATTGGTCCTCACATAGACTCCCGGGTCCACATTACAGCACTTGAAAAGTTTCCAATGGTCTCTCTCAGCCAAAGAGCAGAACAGAATGGGGTTGAACTGCTCAGTGGCGTCTTGCTCCTCTTGTATAAGAGCATGTCGGGTACGTACATGGCGTCCAGACATCGTTGCAGATGATTGCTAAGGAATTGGAATGGAAAACCTAGTTAAATGGATGAATGCAAAACTCACAGAGAAGAAAATCACAAACACTGGGTTATAGAGAGAAAACATACCTTGGATGCGAATGCAGGCCGATTGATCTCGAAATAGCGAGAGGAAGGTAGGGAATGGGTAGCAAAATATTTCTTGGCCGTTTCCACACCTTTCTCACAAGAGCAAATAGAATTTTGTATGAAGAAGCCAAGACCCGAGCCTATTTATGGCCGATTTGGTGCCACCAGAAACAGCCCACCAGAAACACTGGGCATGCTTCTGGTGTCTGTTTTCGGTGAAGTAAAAATTTGATTTTTGCCCTCTGTTTTGCCCACCGGAAATACCACTGATATTTTTGGTGGTGTGACCCCCTATTTCTGGTGGACTCTTTTGGAAAGTAAATCATTTTACTTTTTCAAATCTAAAATTTTATTTTGGTTACTTTAATGGTGTGACCCTTTGGGATGCATGTGCGATTGGATTCTAATGTGTGTGGACCCCACTTATGTATGCCCTAACCCTAATTTTGACTATTGTATACGTGTGGGACCCACTATGCATGCATGTGTTTCCATTTACATACAACCTTGTTTATGCATGTGCACTAATCGGATTCCTTCACAGGAATCATGTCATGCCAGAACACCCGATCCCAATCCCAATCACGCCCTTCGCCTCTCGTTTCCCTTACATGGAATCAGGGTAGACCCCGTAATGCACCTCCAACTCCACCTGTACTTACAGCCCAGGATGTGGCATCCATCATGAATAACATGATGCAGGAAGTGAAAGAAAGGCAAAACCAGTTTATGGTCGGGATCGATAATAGAATCCAAGCGACAATGGAAGCCCACAATGCACCGCCCGCACCTCCTACTCCACTGGCACCTGTTTCAATACCCATTGTATTGACTACCCTTCAAACATCTGGTGGGGCACAAGTGCATGGGCATGTGCAAGACCCGATGCCGAAACAAGCTCAAGCCTATGTAGAGGGCTAGACAGACTTAACAAAAATGATGGAGAAGTTTCAACGGCTTAGGCCCCTATGTTTCTCTAAGGTGGGGCAAGACCCATTGTATTCATCAAGATGGATTGGTGGAATTGAGAAGGTTTTTAGACTGATGGGCTGCACCAATGAGAAAAAAATTTTGTGTGCGGGTTATCAGTTATAGAATGAAGCAGATGATTGGTGGAGTGCCACCGAGCCTATTCTGAGGGCTAGTAACCCGAACCCTACTTGGGTAGACTTCAAAGGGGCCTTCTTTGAGAACTATTTTAAGAAAAGCTTTTGGGATAGGAGAGAGATTGAGTTCTCTCAGTTGGTTCAAGGTTCCTAATCTGTGCTTGAGTATCAGCAGCGCTTCGAGGAGCTATTCCATTTTTCTCCTGAGCATCTCAGAGGTGATAGGGCTAAAGCAAAGAATTTGAGAAAGGGTTGAGGCCAGGTATTGGGTCAACCATTGTGGGGTTGAAACTGTTTCTATGCTGAGGTGGTCCAAGTGGCCAAGTCTATTAAAGACCGATATAGGGATAACTATACGGCTCAGCAAGGAATGGGAAAGAGGCCAATGGGATCTACTGATTCTAGGGGAGGCAGCAAACCTTTTTGAGTGCCTTATATTAACCCCAACTCCAGTGCAATTTAGGAGGCCTGATGCTAGTCAGACTTCCCAGCCCTCCAGATCTAGTGCTGTATCTCTGTCTTCGGGATCGAGCCCGAGATGCTTTCATTGTGATCAGCTGGGCCACATAGCGAGGACATGCCCCCACTGAAGGCCAAGGGATGCACCCTACACTATGCCACCTAGGTCCCAACAGACATATTCAGCCCCTAGACCAGCACAACCCCTACAGGGCCAAAGACCATAGGGCAGAGTGTTTACTATGACTGCAGAAGATGCTGAGGCTATACCCGGTGTAGTGACAGGTACATTATTGATATCATTATTGCTTGCACATGTATTATTTGACTTAGGAGCCTTGCATTCATTCATGTCATTGGCATTTGTGAAGAAGATGAGAATTCCACTTAAGGAACTGACTTAATGTTTGGCTGTGAGCACCCCTACAAGAAGTGTGGTGGGTTTGAACCATATTTATGAGCCTTGCCCAATGACCATAGGTGATCATGAGTTGAATGCCCACTTGATCGAGTTGGATATGATCAACTTCGATGTGATTTTAGGAATGGACTAGTTATCCACATATAGAGCCAGTGTGCTATGTGCAGAGAAGGCTATCATTTTCAGACCTCGTGATGATGATGAGTTTGAGTTCCAAGGGGATAAGCCCAAGAAACCTAAGAAAGTTATCATATCCACACTCCAGATGAAGAAGCTACTAGATAAGAGATGTCAAGGCTACTTAGCATTTGTGATGGATACTGAGGTAGAGATTAGGCCATTGACCAAGCTAGATGTGGTGAGGGAATTTTCCGATGTATTCCCTGATGATTTGATAGGTTTTCCCCTGGATCGAGAGATAGAATTTCCTATAGACCTACTCCCTAGCTTGGCACCAGTGTCAAAGGCCCCTTATCGTATGGCCCTCACAGATTTGAAGGAATTGCAGGTGCAACTTTAAGACTTTCTGAAGAAGGGATTCATTAGACCTAGTGTGTCTCCATGGGGAGCACCGGTATTGTTCATCAAGAAGAAAGACAGAAGTATGAGATTGTGTATCGATTACCGGGAGCTTAGTAAGCTAACCATTAAGAACCGGTATCCTTTGCCAAGGATAGATGATTTATTTGATCAGTTGCAAGGTGCCAAGGTGTTCTCCAAGGTCGACCTTAGATCGGGCTACCACCAACTCAGGATCAAGGATAGTGATGTCAGTAAGACAACCTTCAGATCAAGGTATAGACATTATGAATTCTTGGTAATGTCATTTGGGTTGACCAATGCACCGGCTGCATTTATGGATTTGATGAATTGGGTATTACAGGATGTCTTAGATAAGTTTGTGATAGTATTCATTGATGAAATTTTGGTCTACTTCAAGAGTGCAAAGGAACATGTTGTTCACTTGAGGTTAGTACTGCAATGGTTGAGAGAGAAACAACTATATGCCAAATTCAGCAAGTGTGAGTTTTAGCTGTCACAGGTGGCATTCCTAGGCCACATTGTTTCAGCCAAGGGTATAGAGGTTGACTCAGACAAGGTGAAGGTAGTTCTAGAATGGGAGACTTCCAAGAGTGTAGCAGACATAAGTAGTATTCTGGGATTGGCCGGATACTACAGGAGGTTTATCGAGAACTTCTCTCGCATTGCTACTCCGATGACCTGGCTCATGTGAAAGGGTGTAAAATTTAAGTGGTCTGATGCTTGTGAGAAGAGCTTCAAGGAGCTAAGGCAAAAGTTGGTATCAGCTCCAGTTTTGACTAACCCGACCGGTACATGTGGTATGGTTGTTTATAGTGATGCCTCCAAGCTGGGATTAGGTTGTGTATTGATACAGCACAGGAAAGTCATTGCTTATGCATCTCGTCAGTTGAAGGATTACAAGAAGAACTACCCCACCCATGATTTGGAGTTGGCAGCCATGATTTTTACATTAAAAATCTAGAGACACTACCTATATGGTGAGAAGAGTGAGATCTTCAGTGACCATAAAAGCCTTAAGTACTTCTTTACTCAAAAAGAGCTAAACATGAGATAGAGGCATTGGTTAGAGTTGATGAAGGATTATGATTATACTATCCACTATTGGTAGCTGATACACTTAGTCAAAAATCCCAGTCACTGACACTTGCATCATTGACCACCAATGTGTATCTCCTAGAGGAGGCCAGGAAACTAGACTTGGAGCTATTAGTAGAGGGTGGCACCTTGTCACTATCAGCATTGGTGGTGCAACCTAGTTGGATGGATAGGATCATTATAGCTCAGGTTACTGATACAGAGCTGCAGAAGCTAATGGCTGAATGCCAGGAAGGAACCCAAAAGGACCCAGATTTCTAGATGACTAAAAGCAGGATTCTCAAGTTCAAAGGGAGGTTATGTGTGCCCAGTGATGGTGATTTAAGAGACACAGTTTTGAGAGAGGCACATAGCTCTCCATACTCCATTCACCCCAGAAGCACTAAGATGTACAAGGACCTCAAAGGCTCCTACTGGTGGAAAGGAATGAAGAATAATGTGGCCACGCATGTGTCTAGATGCCTCACATGCCAGCAAGTCAAGGCTGAGAGATAAAGACCCCATGGGTTATTGCAATCTCTACCTATTCCAGAGTGGAAATGGGAAAATATTACCATGGACTTCATCACAGGCCTACCCCATACACAGAAGGGTATAGATGCCATTTAGGTAGCTGTGGACTGCTTGACTAAGGCAGCTCACTTTATCCCAATCAAGATCACATTTTTTATGGACAAGTTGGCCAAGTTGCATACTGTTAACATCATCAGGTTACATGGTGTACTAGTTAGTATCATCTCTAATCGAGATCCCAGGTTCACTTTCAAGTTTTGGACATGTGTGCAAAAGGCACAAAGTGGGCACAAAGTTGGCTTTCAGCACTGCCTTTCACCCTCAGACCGATGGTCAATCGGAGAGGACTATTTAGACATTGGAGGACCTACTCCGAGCATGTGCCTTGGATATGAGTTATAGTTGGGATGAGCACATTTCCCTTATCGAGTTCTCCTACAATAAAAATTATTAGGCCACCATCAAAATGTCCCCATTCGAGGCACAGTATGGCAGGAAATGCCAAACTCCACTCTATTGCGATAAGGTTGGTGAGCTGCATATTTTAGATCCAGACTTGATAAACGCTACTAGTGAGAAGGTGAATGTGATCAGAGAAAGGATCAAGGTAGCTTAGACCAGACAGAAAAGCTATGCGGATGTTAGGAGGAAGCATCTGGAGTTTGGTGTTGGAGACAAGGTGTTCTTGCGAATCTCCCCAGTTAAAGGGATGATGTGGTTCGGCAAGAAGGGAAAGCTTAGTCCAAGGTTTATGGGACCGTATGATGTACTGGAGAGGATTAGACTGGTAGCTTACTAGATAGCTTTGCTGCTAGAGTTGGAACATACACATGATGTCTTCCATGTGTTTATGTTGAGGAAGTACATTCCTGACCCGACTCACGTCTTGACTTACATACCTCATGAGTTGGATGAGGACTTTGCCTATGTGGAGTATCCAGAGAAGATTTTTGATCGGAAGGACCATGTTCTTCGCAACCGCACCATTTCCTTCATCAAGGTGAAATGGATGAACCACCCAGAAAAGGAAGCATCCTAGGAGCGAGAAGATGAAATGATGAAGTAGTATCCTGGATTGTTTGACTTTCCAGGTATGTTCAATTTCGAGGATGAAATTCTTGTAATGTAGGGGGGTGTTACACTCGTGCCCCAATCCAGTCTAATTTAAAATGTTGTGACAGGCCTCGGATCAGAGATCAAAAGTACGATCAGGTTTTGGCTTGTGGCTGCACATGGCCAAAGGGATAGAGATGACCCCACATATTCATGCATTGCATGCTTATCTAACTGGAGGGGATTCATACCTTTCGATCCCACATGGTAAGTGACCTGACTCCCCACACTTGATTTCCAACACATATCGTAATTGCCAAAGGACTTGGGTATGGCCGAGGGTAACCACTCGTGCAAAGCCAACCATGGGACAGCAAGCTGTCAAGATAGCAAGCTGTCTTGGCCACCGAAAACAAGCCACTGGAAGCAGCTTGGGTCTGAATTCGGTGCCTATTTTCGGTGGGTTGACAAGTTGAGGTCGAGGTTTCGATGCCCATGGTTCCCACCACTCGCATCGTAAATGACTTTAGATGATCCCAAATCATCCTCCACATTTTCCTCTTGATGTGGGTACCTTATGGACCTAAATGTGTGGTCCTCGTGCCTCAAATTTCATTTTAACCCAATCGGTTCAAAAGGGGTCCAAACCAAACGGACCCTAAGGCCCACTTAAGTTATAAGTTGGGAAATGAGAATTCATTACCTCATTTCCCTTGTGCCCAACATAGGATAGGAGAGAAATACGAGAGGAAGGAAGAGAAGAGGAAGAAGGAGGGGATTGGAGGCCTACCTTGGTGCCGACTGCCGCCTTGTTGCCGAAATCACTGTCGAAAGTAAGTACAATCTCCCATGCCACTCTCTCTCTTCATTTCGACCTAGACAAAGCTAGGTATGGATGGAATCTTGGTGTACACACCATGTTAAGGTTGTAGGATGGGTGTTCTACCCCCCCGGTGTTGTTGCTAAGCTCAAACCAAGCCTAGTGAGCTTCGCCAACGTGTAATGCCAAAAGACCGACTAGGGTTTTAATCATTCGATCGACGTATCTCCCAAATGGCTTGATGGAATTGGAATTTTCTTGGCTTAGAATGATGCTAGGAACATCCCTTACAAACTCCATGGAACAAATCCCGGTGATTGGGCCTGAGCCGGAAAGCCCCAATTCAAGTTGGACCTTTCTGTGTCCAATAAAAATATGGCATAGGAAACATTGTAGCTATTTTCGATGGGTTATTTCCAATGGAAAAATGAGCCTTAAGTGCTCTCTATCACCTCCACCGAAAACAGGACTGATATTTCTGGTGGAAATGCTCTGTTTTCGGTGACAGTACTGTCACCTAAGAACTGTGTCTGTACCCTTTGGGGGTGACTTGTGTGGGTCTCTCTCAATGTGTTCAACGTGTACTGATGTACGATTCCATTTGTGTCTAGGACAGTGACGTGTACATGCCCCAAAGCCAGAATTGAATTGATCGATCGGTGACCGTACTTGAACCCGAACACACCCGATCATAAAACAGGTGAGGGATAGACTGTGTTTATTTCTAAAATGTTTATTATCATTAAATTGCTTACATGTTTAGAATTATATGTTTAATTGTAATTATTCAAATACGATTATGATATGCTACATTGTCATTTTAGGATTTTGATATGAATTGTATGGAAATGTATGATGGGATCCAGTGTGGCCGAGGTGGTACCGGTGCTGTGATTGCCGTATGTATGTTGCATTCATGCATTGATTATGTGTATTAGAGTTAGTTGTAGTTGCAGGTTACACTTTGTGACTAGGGTCTCGCTGGTATCGTCTACCCCGGGATTACATTTGGAAATGGATACCCTTCGTGGCCGAGGTCTTACTAGTGTTGCGTAGTCCATACTCAACTATGATATGTATGCTAGATTAGGTAAACGGTCTCGGGTTACACTTTATGGCCAAGGTCTCGCTGGTATCGTGTACTCGAGACTGTATTTGGAAATGGATTATACTTTGTGGCTGAGATCTCTCCGGTATCGTGTAATCCATACTAACAGTATCATTATGAAGGCATGTAGTATATGTATGGTTAGGTATCACTCCCTATGCTACACACCCTTGCCAATAAGGGTTGAGGTGTTGGATAACCCATTGTGGTATGTTTGATGTGCCTTTCCGAAGTGCCACACCCGTGGTACGATGTGATTGTAGCCGGAGGCAGGAGCTTGTCTGACATGGCCGATGTGTTACCAGTGCCGTGACTGCCAGGAGGGGCTTATCAGGGGTTTTTTGGATGACCCATGGACGCATACAAGGACTGACAGGCTTCTAATCATGGCTAAGGTTTGTATCGCTACGTAGTCGATGTCATTTCCGAGACGAGGGATACAGCCTAATGCGCTATAGTAGCATTTACCAGGCTTAGTTTGTATTGTTAGGTGGATAATAAACAAATGAATTACATCACGAGCATTGTCGACTATGTGTTTAACTTCCGCAATCATGCATCAATGGTTTAAAGTATCGATCCGTATCGGCCAATACGTATCCGTATCGGTCCTTACCGATACGATACATGAAATTTTTAAAACCCTTTTGTATCGATACGTATCTTACGATACACACCGATACACACCGATACACCACCGATATGCACCGATACTCACCGATACGTACCGATACTCTATGAAAAATTCAAAATTGAAGTGAAATGTACGTTTCGATATGTATCGGTACGTATCGATGCGTATCGGTGTGTATCGATCGATACACACCGATACGTACCAATACGGTCATAAAATGGCCAAAATGGGTAATTTTTTAGAAAAACACAATTTTTTGAGGTGTTTTTGTTCCAAAGTTGCTGCCAACCATTTTTCTCTCTAACTAAAGTGGAAATCAAGGTTGGGAACAACGATTTTACATTTATGGGACAACTACAAACCTTGGATTCTTAGTGCGATACTCTCAATTTACTGTTTATGCATAATACATGTTATATATAACTTTTTTTAACTATTTTTTTATGCAAAAGTGTATAAAAAAGTGTTTCCTATTCATTTATGTGCGTATCTTTAGCGTATCTTAGCATATCTCCGATACGATACGATACCCTCCGATACGTATCTTAATTTTGGCTGACCGATATGACGACCGCTACCGATACTTTAATCCTTGCATGCATCATAAATTACTACTACTATTGACTTACTTGGATGTGCTTGATCCCACCCCTCACTGAGCGAGTTGGAAAGCATACCCCACGTATACACCCCTTTTTAAATGATGATGCAGGTACTGTGGTGCCAATGGTGGGTGACCCAGTATCTTCTGGGTCGGAGTATGGTGTGAGCGACTGGTGGATGTCAGAAGTGGAGAAGCACGATAAGGACTGTGCTTGCGATCACTGTGCTTACGCCGCACCGTCAGATTGTACATCTTATTTTGATACTTTTGGATATAGTTGTGGATTGTATATTTTCTTGAGATTATATTATATGTCATGGATGAATGTAACAGAATAACTTGGTTATTGCTATTATATTACCATTAGATGTTTCTCCATTTTATTTATAATTCCGCTACTATACTCTGATTCCGCTGCTTATGTTGGTTTGTGTTGTGCGATTGTGAAAATGTTAAGGTACTACTATAAGAGATCCTAGTAGGTTTGTAAGACAGGCACGTGTCTTACTCACACCGCCAGTATTCCTAATGGCCGGGAGTGGGGTGTGACACACCATGCCATAGACCATCAATATTACACCTAACATCACATCTACTTTCATATTACACATCCACAAATCATCATATCATTTATACAGTAACACGTGCTTCAACAATCATATTTCTTACATTAAAGTAAGAAAAAATAAGAGTAAACTGTAAGCAAGCACATTAAAGTATAATAAAATATAACATAACACAAAAAATGCAGCAAAGCACCCAAAACCAACAAAACACAGAAGTCTCCTCACCTGAAATCTCATATCTGAAATCCTTCACCAATGTCCTAGCCTCACGTATCCTCAACAAATGTAGTTATAAAATTCCTAATCAACATGGTACATATACGTATGGGTTAATCATCAATGTAATTATCCCTAAAAATTAATTTCCCTAAATTCATTAAAGTCTACATTTAGGTTCAGCCATAACTGAATTCTCCCTATTCAGTTAAATGGGCATGCATCCAACCCTCACAGTCTTTTGGCTTCACATTATGTTATTGGGCTGGTCCTATAGTTTCCTAACCCTTATCCAACACATTGGATGTGTTAGGGTAGCTTCTACCCCCAAAATCACTTGCATTACCATAATAGGCATAAAAAAGTCATTTTCATCCTATATTTTCTCTCTCTTCTTTCTACCCTTTTCTTCACTTTGACCAAGTCAAAATTCATGGTTATAACTTGTTCTTAGCATTTAAATTATTCGGAACACTTCTAATCAGGTTTGACCCAATTACAAGCCAAAGAACTGAAAAATTCCATTATGTCTGGCTCTTATAGGCAGGCCTGTCAGGCCTGCAACTCTCCAGCCAGTTGGACTGGCAGAATAGGTCTACAGTTCTACAAGCCTATTTTGATGATAGATTTATTTTAGTAAATTCATCTTCTTAAAACATGTTTATACTACTTAATTACATTAATAAAAATTATTTTCCTACTCAATTTAAATTTCCATGCTTCATATCAACTTCAAAATCCTTACTTTAATTCCAAATTTTGCTTCTCAGAGAAGAAAATTGGGCATTTCATGTTCCAGGTGGAATTAACACCATATATACCAATTTCCCACCTTGCATGAGTGTTTCCCACCTTCAATTTCATGTTAAGTTTACTGAAATTAGGAAAACCCCATGGGTTTGGGAGTACAGTAAAGAAATTGGTTCTCTATTTGGGCATGTGAATGAGGGTTTTCACTAGGTTAGTTAAACCCTGACTCCAACAGAAATTTTCTTTACTAATTTCATAAATTAACTGCCCTTAGCCCCAACTGATTCTCATACTAACCTAATTCACAGATGGAGTTCAGATTTACTAACCTTTGATGTTCTCATGGTGCATGCATACAACTTGAATCAACCCTCCTCTCCAAATCTCAGCTGAATCAAGACCCAACCAAATCCTTCTTGTTGTAAGTAGCACTAGGCAATTGCATGCATCCATATCTACAGAAGCCATGGCTGGACAGTAGCATCCAAATGAGTATACAGCAGCAAGAAAGACTGCTATTGTACACCTCTTCTTCTTCTTCTTCTTCTCTCTTCTTTCTTTCCCTTCTTCTTTCTCTTTTTCCTCTCCTTCTCTTTTCCATTTCGTTTCTTGTTTACAAAAAATGAGAGGAGAGAAATAACTATCCCTCCAATTTATAGGCTAACAAACTAGGGTCTGTTTGGCTGGGCAGATTTTTCATAAATACTCATTTTCTTCCTAACCATTTAAAATTTAATAACTTAGAATAAGAAATGTGTATTGATATAAATCCACCTACATAATCACCCCCAAACATTCCTCTAACTATGGTAAAAAGTGAGTGGAAAACCCCTTTCAATTGGTGGGGCTCACAGAAGAAAAACTCTATTTTTAGGCATTTTGCCCCCATGATAGGCAGGCCGGTTAGATAGAATCTCTCTAGCCAGTTGTGCCTTCTCTAGCTTGTTGCTGTCCATCTTCTACCCTAAGTTTGCCCACCTTATGTGAGACCCTTTCATTATTATGGGCACTCTGAAGCCCCCTTCAAGACCTTCATTTGGATCCTAGATTCAATCTCTCACCTACTCCATTAATTTATTATTTCTTTCCACCAAATACCCTTTTTCTTAAAATTTCACTTCTAGGACTGGGGGTTATGAAATCAGGGTGTTACAGTTTCCCCCCTTCTTACAAAAATTTCATCCTCGAAATTTTAAGGTAATTAGTTCTTAAATACAATTGATCTTTCCTGCCCCATTTTCATTTACCATTCATTTGTTCTTGATCCAGCCTCACTATTATTTGCGGATAGTACATTAATGGGCTAATTCCAATCACATGACTGTATGATCATATTAAGATCAAATCACCTTCCTTAAATGTATGAACAGTTATCATCCATCTCATTGCTTTCTTCATCTTCCTTCGTCATCATTATAATTTTCTTCTTTCTTTAGATCATTTCATCAAAATTCAATGAATTTTTCACAATTTTCTCAGTTCCAAAGTCTCAATGACCTCACTAAATGAATGATTTAGTTCTTCTATCATTTCTGATCTTTATATTTGTATATGTTTATAAATTGACCCGTTAACCCCTATTCATCAGTATCTGCTACTCAAGTCCTTGTTCTAATAATTTGAACACCATTATTATATCATCATCTATCAATTCCTTAATAAGAAGTATGTTATACTTTATTCCCAATCATTTCTCCAATTTTCAACATTAGTTGATAGGCTTCAAAACTTATAAAATTTCCTCTCAAAATTGAGGATTTTCTCTCTCTAAAGTACTCTAATATTCCAATACAGCTTATTGCCTCAATTAACTTCGAATGCCATATTCATGTCCACTCTTTTATATTCATCCACCCATTCTTGTATGAATCTAACTCTACTCATTTACATGGTCACCCCAGTCATATTCTTCTTTTTATTCCCTCTTAAGAATTTCAAATTTTCATATATCTTAAATGCCTCTCTTAACTAACTTCAATGCATCAAGTTCAATTAAATCTGATTTGAGTAGTCTAGGTCTTCACATTTAGTCTTGGAACATTCCCTCTAATTAGATTCTTCAATTTGTTCTATCAATTTACTTTTCCCTTAATAATGCTCAGTACTCTGGTCCTTCATCATACTCATAGATATCCTCTTTCTTGATTCACAAAACCTTGACTAGTAAAAGCCTATTCTGAGCATTAAACACCCCTTACGACCTCATATAACAGGTCCTAAAAATTTGGTGTTCATCAAACCATTTTAGCCAAACCGACGGGATACAACTGGTGGGTGAATTTCCACAACCGGCCGACCGGTTCAACAGGTTTCTGCAGAACCCGAGAGCGTTTTAAACACTCTCAAAACTTTCATTTCTTCTTCTTCACTCACCGGTCTGCCTCCAAACTTCGGTCTACACTTCCTCCCACCGATTCCTTCTAGTTCTTTGCATCAAATCACTTCAGGATATTGATTTCTCCTCTATTCTACTAATTTCATTTGTAGAGAAGAATTTCTAACCTAAAACTCCTGTTCTCAATTTCTCATTTCTTTTACTAAAATTTTTCTTCTTTCTTTTTCAAATCTCTTTCTCTTCTCTCTATTTTCCTTCACATGGCATCTGCTACTTATTTGTTATTAAATATTCCCTATTGTGATAATCGATTTTACCTCTCTCGATCTCTTTTTGAGAAATTTTTGAACTTAGAATTGTTCCATAGGAATTCTTGCTATCCAAGTATTCTCTGTTTTACACAAAGCATATTTACTTGTTGCATGTGCTTTCTTTTCTCTAATGTGGCAAATGATCTCCTCCCTTCCGAAATTTACTTTAGGAAAGTTTTATTAACCTATTATAGTTCTTTGTAAATTTGTCTTGCTGTGTTAAAATGTTCTGTTTTGTCTATAGTTTCAAATATCTATTACTTTCTTTTTTTACCTGAAATATATCTTTCATGTTGTAGGGTCTTCTTGTGGATTCTCTACTGCATTTAGAAGTAGAAGCACTCTCTTTTAATCTCAACTTATGGCAGGAGAGGAGGACTTTGACCCTTATTGGTTTAGAACAACTGTGGATCAAAATAATTGGGGACTGTTCTGCTTTAGAGCCGTCATTGTAGAGCGTCCAATACACGCGTATGACCTTCAAGCCTTTCATGTGCAAGAAAGGTTTACGGCTTTAGGGTGGGAAGCCATGTTAGATGTGGATGAGGAAGTTTATCCATGGCTAGTACGCGCCTTCTTTTGCAACCTTACGAGCAAGCATCCCCACAATGGGGAGTTTAGGATAAGAACCGGGTATGTGGTCGTGATATCACTTTCACCTCAACTGAGTTCGGGAAAATCATCAGTGTTTCATCTGAAGGTACCAAGATCTTTTGCCCACCTCATACTTCTTCCAAGGGCTTTTTCAAGAGTACAAAGTTGGCCTTTTTTAGGGCTAATATCGTTGTAGGTGATACGGCGAATTGGGCTGAATTTGCAAACTGGAGGCCCACTCCTAAGGTATTTTGCAGGATTGTACAATACAATCTTCTCCCAATTCATGGTCATTTCAGCCAAGTCTCTCTGATGCAAGCATATATTGCTTCCTGCTTGTACATTGGGGAGAGGATCAGCTTGCCCTACATAATGATGATGTAGATGGTAATTCGTTCCCTTCATCCAACAGATGGTTATCTTTTCTATGGTAATGTACTTACCAACGTCTTTAGGCACATGGGTATTGACTTAGAGGGTGAGGAAAAGATGAATACCCATGTCGTTCCTTTTGACCATGCCATCTTGGAGAAAATGAGTCTCCATGAGTATGTGGGTAGTGATCAGGATGCACCCGCAGCTGAGGAAAACTTGGATGGATGTGATGAGGATGCACCTCGAGATGGGGATGAGGATAAAGAGGATATATACATGGATGAGGAGGAACATCATGAGGGAGATGTACAATTTAGAGAGGAAGAGGAGGTAGGGCATGAGAACCCTTTTCGTGACCTCAATATTAGTGACGTTAATGCGGTTCTCACTGAAGAGGATCTTGCAAATTTGGGTATCCCACCTATACCCAATCCTGAGGGTAGTACTCATGGCACCATTCCTACCATAGAGGAGGCTCATCAAGCTGGTTACACCTCCTTCCATACTCAGACTCCTTTTGAGACTGCTCCTGATCCATCTCAGCAAACTACTTCATCTGGAGGTAACTCTTACACATTATCTAGTTTCTTTTATCCTTTAGTATTTCTTATATTTCCTCTTATGCCTTTCTTATGTTTACTAATTTCTTATTTCTCTTATTTCAGATTCTTTAATCCTTCAAGTAGTACTAGAGCATGTAGACAAAGCCTTTGCTCAAATTACTACTCAGCTGGATGATCTAGAGTCTCATGTTGCCTCAATGTCTACCAGAGTAGGATTCATGGAGTCAACTTTTGAGGGTTTGACAGAGTGCTTTGATCTTCCACCAAAATTTTGACCTCCCTGCTATCAAGATTGATCTGGCCTCATCTTCTTTTGATCCCCAGCGGCAATCTCGACGATAGAGCTCACCTATCTTCATTGGCTCTCCTTCACCATCTTATTTGTCTTTATTTTCTTCCTATTTTGTGTACAAGACTGACCTAGTTCAGTTCCTTTAGATTTCTAGGTTGTACTTATGTTTCTATGAGATTCAGATGTTTAACCCCATGTTGTACTTCGGGGTTCTTCTCTCTTTTCTTTCTCTATCTCTACTACCAAGGTTGTATCTACTTTAGTTCTCGGGCATATTTAACCTCTTGAATACTATCTTTAATGTAATGAAGTTTTATTAAATTTTAAGTACTTCTATCTCTTTTATCTCTCCCACCTATGCATTTTATTTATGGATTTTTATTAATTTACCTGTTGATCGCCATATACCTAAATCTCTTAGTTGGGTTAGGTTATGATAGAGCATCGTGCTTTGATACCACCTCTATCACATAACCACACCCAACCCTCCATATGGCATGGGCATGAGGCACTAGAATTTCCATTCCAAAAAGCCAACCAACACCAAGATCCGGATGTAGGTAATAACTAAACCCATACCTAACGCATTGTAAAATCAGAGTATATGTAAAATTCCATAAAGGTCATGATATACATGTGGTGACTAGCTACAATGATAACTTTATAATATTACATGCCCATTTATTACATCCAGAGGTTACAACCAAATTTATAATACCACTTACATTTAATTTACAATATAAAACACAAAGTATCAAAATCCTTGTCTATAATCACTCCCTAATATTTTCTTCATCTCCAATGAATCACCTGTTCACTTTTGTTTCAGCTTCAATACCTAAGGAGGAGTGAAGATTGGGGGGTAAGCACGGGTATGCCCAGTGAGGGGTGGAGGCATACAAGCACACAAACATGCAGAAATTATAACTAATTTATAATTCAAGCATTTTATTTCATGTCTACAATCCCATAAGCCTACAAGAATCATAATGATAAATATCTCAACATACTGCAGCACATGTCTACATCACCAACCCATCAACATACAGTATCTCAAATTTCATAACATTAACTCATGTATCATACCAAATTTCCAATTCATAACAATCAACGCATAATGTAGCATCCACATGGTTCATTTATTAATCTAATTCCATTCTAATTACTAAGTCTCATCCTATGGGTTAAGGGCTATAAGCAATATAGGTGGAATTCCCTACCCTATACGTTGGGCCCTCAGGATTACAAGCTCATTGAAGGCAGGAGCCAGCCAGTTCCGGTTAGAGCCTTGGTCCCCCATGTGTCTGACAGTCATGCATATGCAACACCATACCATGTTGTGCCCTCTCAATAGTACGTTGTATTCCAGCGTAGTAGTCCTACATGACATACCACCAAGTGGGATTAGCCAATATCTAACCCTCTATTGGCAAGAGGTTATAGCACTGGGGTTGTGTGCCTAACTATATGCAAACTACATACAAGAGTCATCCAATATGTATTTGTGACTATAGCTGTAAGACTGACCTTTGAGCCCACGGAACTGAAAACGCACCTCGACCACACCGTGCCACAGACCATCACTATTACTTCTACTTCTACTTCCACAAACACACACATGTGGTTCTAGTAGTGAGAATAATCTCTGAGCCCACGGTACCAAAAATGCACCTCGGCCACACCGTGCCACAAACCGTCAATATTACAAACATCACCACGCACAACACACATCTGTGATCCCAGATGTAAGACTGACCTCAGAGCCCAAGAAACCAGAAATGTACCTCGGCCACACCGTGCCACAGACAGTCAATATTACACCCAACATCACATCCATATTCATATTATACATCCACAAATCATCATATCATTTATACAGTAACACATGCTTCAACAATCAGATTTCATACATTTCATCCAATATATGGGCATTACCAAAGTAAATTCAGCAAGAATAAGAGTAAACTGCATGCAAGCACATTAAAGTATAATAAAATATAACATAACACAACAAAATACAACAAAGCACCCAAAACACAACTAAACACAGAAGACCTCTCACCTGAAATCTCATATCTGAAATCCTTCACCAATTTCCTAGCCTCGCGTATCCTCAACAAATGTAGTTATAAGATTCCTAATCAACAAGGTCCATATACATATGGGTTAATCATCAATGTAATTATCCCCAAAAATTATTTTCCCTAAATTCATTAAAGTCTATGTTTAGGTTCAGCCATAACTGAATTCTCCCTATTCAGTTAAATGGGCATGCATCCAACCCACACAATCATTTGGCTTCACATTATGTTATTGGGCTGGTCCTATAGTTTCCTAACCCTTATCCAACATATTGGATATGTTAGGGTAGCTTCTACCCCCAAAATCACTTGCATTACCATAATAGGGGTAAAAAGATCATTTTCATCCTATATTTTCTCTCTCTTCTTTTCTACCCTTTTCTTCACTTTGACCAAGTCAAAATTCATGGTTATAACTTGTTCTTAGCATTTAAATTAATTTAGAACACTTTTGTTCAGGTCTGACCCAATTACAAACCAAAGAACTGGAAAATTTTCATTATGCCTGGCTCTTACAGGTAGGCCTGTCGGGCTTGGAACTTTCCAGTCGATTGGACTGGCAAAATAGGTTTTTCTACAGTTCTACATACCTATTTTGATGACAGATTTATTTTAGTAAATTCTACTTCTTAAAACATGTTTATACTACTTAATTACATTAATAAAACTATTTTCCTTCTCAATTTAAATTTCCATGCTTCATATCAACTTCAAAATCCTTACTTTAATTCCAGATTTTGCTTCTCAGAGAAGAAAATTGAGCATTTTCTATTCCAGGTGGAATTAACACCATTTATACCAATTTCCCACCTTGCGTGAGTGTTTCCCACCTTCAATTTCATGTTAAGTTTACTGAAATTAGGAAAACCCCATGGGTTTGGGAGAACAATAAAGAAATTGGTTCTATATTTGGGCATGTGAGTGAGGGTTTTCATTAGGTTAGTTAAACCCTGACTCCAACAGAAATTTTCTTTACTAATTTCATAAATTAACTGCCCTTAGCCCCAACTGATTCTCATACTAACCTAATTCACAGATGGAGTTCAGATTTACAAACCATTGATGTTCTCTTGGTGCATGCATACAGCTTGAATCAGCCCTCCTCTCCAAATCTCAGCTGAATCAAGACCCAACCAGCTCCTTCTTGTTGTAAGTAGCACAAGGCACTTGCATGCACCCATATCTACAGCAGCCATGGCTAGACAGCAGCAGCCAGAAGAGTATACAACAGCAAGAAAGACTGCTACTGTACACCTCTTTTTCTTCTTTCTCTTTTTCCTTTCCTTCTTCTCTTTTACATTTCGTTTCTTGTTTACAGAAAATGAGAGGAGAGAAATATATCTCCCCTCCAATTTATAGGCTAACAAACTAGGATCTGTTTGGCTGGGCAATTTTTCATAAAATCTTATTTTCTTTCTAACCATTTAAAATTTAATAACTTAGAATAGGAAATGTGTATTGATATAAATCACCTGCATAATCACCCCCAAACATTCCTCTACCTATGGTAAAAAGTGAGTGGAAAACCCCTTCCAATTGGTGGGGCTCACAAAAGAAAAAATCAGTTTCTGGGCATTCTGCCTTCATGACAGGCAGGCCGGTTAGACAGAATCTCTCCAGCCAATTGTGCCTTCTCCAACCTGTTGCTGTCCATCTTCTACCCCAAGTTTTCCCACCTTATGTTAGACCCTTTCATTATTATGGGCACTCCTAAGCCCCCTTCAAGACCTTCATTTGGATCTTAGATTCAATCTCTCACCTACTCCATTAATTTATTATTTGTTTCCACCAAGTACCCTTTTTCATAAAATTTCACTTCTAGGACTCGGGGTTATGAAATCAGGGTGTTACATCTGATTACAGTCCTTACTGGACTGAAATCTCTAACCCTAATTACTAATTCCATAGAAATTACCCAATTTCCCCTACTGTACTTAGTAGTAGAACTCACATGGGTAGAACGCTATCCAGGAGTAACCTCAGGTACAATAGCTCCCTTTCAATCTCGTCCTCATCTCTTCTTCCCTTCTCTCTCCTTCTTCTTCTCCTCATCTCCTTCTTCCACTCCTTACTGCTAGCAGCAAATGATTAGGGTGAGAAATCTCAGCCCTAAAACCTTTTTTATATGGCAGCCAAAATAGACCTAAGGGTCAGTTTGGCCAGGCCAATATAAACCACATATTATAACTGGCTAGGTTATTCATTTATAACCTTACTTATCCATTATTACCCACTGATGTAAAATATGGGTTTTACTCCCCAAACAGACTTCTAGACATGGTGTAAGTATGGGGAACAGTGCTAAAGAGGAGTGGATATGACTAAGAAAAAACCCAATTTTTTGCATTCTAGCATTCCCACCGGTTGGACCTACCGGTTGCAGTCTTTTTAGGTCCAATCTGGCTTGTGTTGCTGTTCAAGGTGCTTGGTCCAATGTGGGTTAAAACTTTACTTGTATGCTTATGTTTCTTGATAAATTCTCCAGTGGTGCTAGTAGGCTGGGCATTGACAAGTGGGGTCATTTTTGCACTCCTAACAGTCCACTATTGCCAATAATGCCAGGTTGTCTTCTTCTCCTATGCTTCTTTACCTAAGCTCATAGTAGGAGTTAAATCAAATCAGGGTGTCTTCTTCTCCTATGCTTCTTTACCTAAGCTCATAGTAGGAGTTAAATCAAATCAGGGTGTTACAGTGTGATAGGTTGGCTCAACACCTTTTAAGGAGGGTTGTCTGATGGGTTGTTGAAAGTAGGACTTAACATTTTCCCTTGGATCAACTTCTTTAGATATGGATCAACCAGATCATAGGGATTAGAATCTTCATGATTGATGATGCACGCACAAAACATATGATTCATTGGGATTAGAATCTCTGGTGCGAGGGCTATATGGTAAGTTCTCAACCGTCAATTAAGGATCTCCCTCACTCTCCCTTATAACAAATAAGCCCCTCTGCTTTAATTTTCTATGCTAAAAACCCTCACAATCAAAATATTTATTAATTATAAATAAACTCGTCAAAAAATGACATATGCTGAAACTCCCCCTCCTACACCAAAAGCTTTTGGCCAATTCCAGTTTGGAATTTCTAAACCGATCACCCAGAAACGGGTATAAATTTTTCATACTTCTTCAGATTGAGTCAAAATGAAAAGGGTATGTACTAAGACTCGAATATCTATAATTTTTTAGAAGACCCGATCATCAAACACAGCCATGCAAAAAGATCAAATCTCCCCTAAACCTTATAGATGTCATAACTTCTTCATACGATATCGAAACAGATGAAACTAAGTGCTTTGGAAAGAATAAATTAGGTTCTCCTTGCTACATGAGGATCCATCTGTCAAAAAATCAACTTTAATGTCAAAAATGCCCCCAAATGTAAATAGATAAAAATTTTCTAGTTTTGGTTAGAAAATCTACCCCACCTACTATGCATACCCAGATCACTTCAAACACTTCATACATCACTACCATTTCATCAGAGAGATCATATGCTTCCATGCCACCTCTTTTAGTCAAGTCACCCAAATTGACCACGTCATCACTGCCATGTGGCCAAGCTTGCCAACAAGGACAACCATAAAACAATAATCTCCCCCTTTGGAGTTGTTGGCAACCATCTCATCACCATACACACTCCAAACCTTCGATGAGAAATCTCTCTCCCCCTTTGACAATAAGTATAAAGGGAGGCAAAAGGACTTTCCCTTGAGTCCAATATGGGGGTAGCATCAACAAGCAACTTGCTCCCCCTTTACCAAGCCCCTAATGCTTGGGAAGAACCACCTCTCCCAGCTTCCATATGAGGAACACAAACTACTCTTTGAGAAGTGGTTTAGTGAAGATGCCAGCTATCTGCTCTGCTATGGGAATAAATTCCATTCAAACTTCACCTTCCATGACTTTATCTCTTATAAAAGGATACCGGATAGAAATATATTTTGTTCTTGAATGCATCACCAGGTTCTTAGAAATATTGATTGCACTAGTATTGTCACAATACAATGGAACTGCATGCTCTACTTCCACATTCTGATCTCTCATAACATTTGTGTACAACAGGATGTAGCTGTAATATACTTTGCCTCTGAAGTTGAAAGAGAAACTGGTTCTTGTTTCTAACTATGCTAAGCCACCAAACTACTCCCCAGGTAGAATGCACCACCACTAGTGTTCATCCTGACATCAAAGCACATTGCCTAATTTGCATAAAAAAAGGTTGACAAAGTGAGCTCTTAACCTTCGGATATTATAACCCATACTCACTTGTGCCACATGTGTCTCCTTTGGTCCTGCTTGGAATCTTGCTACCATACAAACACCTTGTAAGATGTCAAGCCTACTAACTGTTAGATACAACAAGCTACCAATTGTTGACCTATAAGAGGTGTGATCAACTGTTGGAGAGTCATCTTATTTGCTCAACTTACACCCAATCATCATAGTAGTACTGACAAACTTGCAATCCTTCATGGTGAATCTCTTCAACATCTCCCTCACAAACCCAAGAAAAATTAGAGTTCACCCATCATGGACATTTCGAATTCATCTTGCATGTTCATTGCAAAATCTCTGTTCAACTCATCTTTGTGGCCCCCAAAAATTATGTCATCAACATACAAAACCACCCACAAGCTAACTACTTTTTTCAATTCTGATGCAGAGATTGCTATCCACTAGCCTTATCACGAATCCCAACTTGCACAAGTAGAATTCTAATCTAGAGTACAATGCTCTTGGAGCTCACTTCAGCCTATACAAAGCCTTCTTCCACCTGCACACAAGAGTGGGGTCCTCACTCAGCTGAAATCCATCAGGTTGCTCTATGTAAACCTCCTCTTCCAAGTTCCATTAGAAAAGATGATTTGACATCCATTTGGTAGACTATGAAACCTTTGTACACTGTCAAAGCCAAAAATATTCTAATAGCTTCAAGTCTTGCCATGGGAGTAAAATTTTCCTCAATGGCAATGCCTTCCAGTTGAGCGTATCCCTTGCATACAAGTCTTGCTTTGTTCCTCACAACTTGACCATCTTCATTGAGTTTATTTCTAAAAATTCATTTGATGCCAATCACATTATTATCAACTGGCCTAGGGACTAGAATCTAACTATGATTCCTCTCTATTTGATCAAGCTCTTTATTCATGGCCTTCATCCAACTCTCATTCTTCTTTGCTTCATCAATTTTTTTGGTTCAATCTATGAAAGAAGAGAGTTGGTGTTGGTGTTCATTCTTTTAGTCAGAACACCTGCAGTGGGGTCACCAATGATCAACTCATCTGTTCCCTAATGATCAGCTCTATTTTGTCTTCTTTGCTCATCCAAATTTGCTTCAACCTTCTCATCTTCAACCTCATATATATGCTTTTGGGTCTACTATCAACTATGTCATTCTCGTCATTAAGATCTTCAAAATCTGGGAGTTTATTTCTTGAGCCAGAGGGAACATCCCTTTTCTCATCAACTATGACATCATCACTCTCCTTAATTTTCCCAAGTTTATTGTTGTAGCATTTGTATGCCTTACTTGAAGTAGAGTAACCAGAAAAATGCCCTCATCAGCTTAATCATCAAATTTTCCCAAATTTTGGTTTGTGTTCTTAATATAAAACTTGCTACCAAAGATGCTATTATGGATATAGCCTTTCTACCGAACCAGATTTGATAGGGTGTCTTGCTTTCATATGTTCTCAATATACACCTATTAGGAACACTATAGTTATAACTACCTCCTAGAAATTTTTACCAATGCCATTTTCTGCAATGTACTTCTAGCCATGTCTTGTACTGTTTTGTTCTTTCTCTCTACAACACCATCTTGTTGGGGGTGTTCTTGGAGCTGAAATTTGCTTCCTAATACCATGTTTACAACAGTATTCTTCAAAATCATCCCAACTGTACTCAACTCCTCTGTAAGATCTTAGACATTTTATCTTCTTCCCTGTCTGATTTTCAACTTGCTTTTTAAATATCTTAAATCTTTCTAAAGCCTCTGACTTGTGTTTCAAGAGCATCACACATACCATGCTTGAACGATCATCAACAAACAACATGATGTGTCTCTCTCCTGAGGTGTTAGTTGTCCTCATAGGACCACAAGTTGTGACACCCTAAATTACGAACTAGTGGTAATTCTGTCTTTTAACTTAATGCAGGGCAGGATGACTGGAGATACCTTTTGGATTCTTCTAATGGTGTTTCTATAATATGCATGTAGCAGAGACTTTCCTCTAGCCATAGCTTGTGTGAAAACTTGAATGCCTTGTGAAAACCTAGAAATTACCATTTTACCCCTATTATTTGTTAACTTAAAATGAACAGTCTAACAAGTGAATTTTCATATGCTAAAAAATGTAATAATCCTAAACTAACCCAATAAACTTTAGAAACAAATTTAGGGAAATGCCAGAAACTTTCAGAAATTAGGGTTTCTTAGGGGCTTGTTTAGGGTGTGGGGCCTACTTCCATATAAGACAAAATAGTAGAGTTTTGAGATTATAAGTCCCAAATTAGTTCTAATATGATATTTAGGGTTGATATAGGACTTTTCTATTTTTCAAAATTTAAATCCTACTTGGACTAGGAGTTGACTTCTCTGTTGACTTTTGGTGAGATTAACTGTCTAGATGCATATGCTATCACCTTCCCATTTTACATTAACACACAACCCATCCGTAAAGTGCCATCTGGAATAGTTAGCACTGGAGCTGCTACAAGTCAGTTCTTCAATTCTTGAAAAATTCTTTCACATTCTTCAGTCCATCCAAAATTGATTCATTTCCTGGTCAGCTAAGCCATAGGAGTAGATATCTAAGAAAAGTTCTCAATGAACCTCTGATAGTATCCTGCTATCCCAAGAAAATACCGATTTCAGTAATATTTTTAGGTGATTCCCAGTCCAACATTGCCTTGACTATCCCAGGGTCCACTTCTAAACCTCACACAGATACAACATGGCCGAAGGAAATCATATGTGAGCGCCAAAATTCACACTTACTGAACTTTGCCTACAATTGCTTCTCCCTTAGTCTTTGTAACACAGATCTCAGATGGACTGCATGATCTTCTTTGCTCTTGGAATAGATCAAAATATCATCAATAAATATAATAGCATACTGATCTAGCATATCATGAAATACCTTGTTCATCAGCCCCATAAAAGTTGTTGGTTGTCAAACTGAAAGGCATAACTACAAATTCATAATGCCCGTATCGAGTCTTGAAAGTTGTCTTCTATATGTCACTCTCCTTGAATTATAGCTGATGATATCCAAACCTCAAATCTATATTGGAAAATGTAGTGGCACCTTGCAACTGATCAAAGAGATCATCAATGCATGGTAATGGATATTAGTTCTTAATAGTCAACTTGTTCAGTTCCTGACAATCTATACACATCTGCATATAACCATCTTTATTCTTCATAAATAGGACCTGTGCTCCCCATAGAGATACACTGGGCCTGATATATCCATTTTTCAATAGATCCTATAGTTGCTCTTTCAATTCCTTCAACTCTAAAGGTACCATCCAATATGGAGCTTTGATTCAGGTGTAGCTCCTGGTATCTCCCAATCCAGAGGCACATTACATAAGTCTTGAATTCTTTCACTACTTTTAATTCCTATAATGATGTAACCTTCTTTGTGGTATTCATTGCGTAAGCCAAATATGCTTCACAACTTGCATCAAGTAATTTCTAAACTTGGATGGTAGAAATTATTAATTTTGAATAGTAAATTCATCCCCAACATGAGGTTCAAAGGCTAATTTATTTTCTGCACATAACACACAAGCTCTATAAGCAGATAACCAGTCAATTCCCAAGATTACATTAAAATCTTTCATGTCTAGCTGAATCAAATGAACTATCATCTCTCGGCCACATACTTGAATCAAACATGGTTCATACACATCTTCTAATTCCATAATACAAATCATTAGCTTATGTGTCAACTTTTTCAGCTCCACACCCAAACTTGCTGCAAATTTTAATGACACAAAGGAGTGAGATGCACCATAATCAAATAACAGATGTGCAGGCTTCATAGAAATCAACAGTGTACCTGTAACTACTCCTATAGTGGTCTCTGCTTCTTTTGTTGACAAGGCAAACACTTTTCCTTGAACTGGTGATTTTCTTACTATTGGTGTTGAATATGTTACATGAGGTTCTCTCGGCTTCCTTTGTGAACAATATCTAGCAAAGTGACACAATTGATTACATAAATAACATCTCATAGCTACAGGTTGGGTTGTCACTGTTGTTGGTCAGGACTGTAAAGATACTTGACTTGCTTCAACTTTCCTGGGTATAGGGGAAGTAGATGTAGCTCCCCTAACTATTCTCCCAAAATCTCTTCCACCAATCATTGTCCCTACTTTCTTGGATGCTTGAACCGGATAATTTTCCCTTTGTTTATCTTCAATAGACTTTGCTATCTGTACTACTTCCGGAAAGGTTTGGAATTGATGAGAAATTATCAAAGCTCCAATACTAGCTCTCAGTCCCTTCCTAAATATTTTAGCCTTTGCCTTGTCATTTTTCATGTTCTCTGGTGCAAAATAATATAATCCTTCAAATTTCTGTTGATACTCAAGAATTGACTTTGGCCCCTGTGTCAGAGCCATGAATTCTTTCTCCTTCCTGTCTCTAATAGTCATAGGAAAGTAATTCCCAAAGAATCTACAAACTGCTACCAGGTGGGGTTAGGATCGGTGGCCAATAGTATAGGTCTGGTATCTCTGCACCATGCATGAGCTTCATGTAACACCCCAAATCTTACCTCTTTATATTGACTGTGAACAGGCAAGAGTAGCAAGTTGGAGAGGCCAACACTAGCTTAGCTGGTAGTAGTGGAATGCTAGGAAGGGAAGGATGACCTAACACATACATGTGCCTCCTGCCAATAGTGTTGGAAGAGTCAGCAAGCAAAGTGGGCTAACAGGTGATTATTAACCCTTAAGATAGATTGGATATGATAGGGCATACAATAGAACCAAAGTGGAGCAAGTCTGGCTCAACCGATTAGAGAGCTCTGGACATGACAGGCAGAATAGAATAGCCAGAATTTTCTGAAATGGGTCCCACTCTTGTAAATTTGACATGTGGACCTATTCCCATGACTTTGACATGATTATGTGAGTTAATTAGTAAAATCATAAAATTAATTTAATTTTAGAACATAATTAGTTTTAATTATGTAGTGATGTATATATATATACATCATATTGTATAGGTAATATAAATATATATTATATTATATATATATTATGGGGTTATTGGGGCTATATAAGAGCCCCACTAATCACTTGGACAGCAAGAGGAAGAAAGAAGAAAGAAGAAGAAGAAAAGAAGAGAAGAAGAGAAAAGAAGAGAAGAAGATTAGAGAGAGATTGACTTACTTGGAAGATTTCTGCATAATTCAGCAAAGAGGTAGGTACTTCTCACTTAAATGAACATGTAGTAAGAAAGAATTTAGAAATAGAGAAGGGTGGGACTGAATTCTATTGTAAGGAAGGAATTCTGGAAAAATTTCAGTAGAATCTTCATCCTATGAAGTTTGATTTCCTGATTTGAAGAACTGATTTGAAAGATGAGTAAGGATGCACACTTACCATGGCCGATTCGGACTTGAGAGTGAGGATTCTCACTCAGATTCTTAAAATAGAAATAATACATGAGGATTTAGAGAAATCCTACCTTAATTTTCTGTTCTAAGGTTGTAAGAGTTCATGCATGATGACTGAGGTTGAATTTCTTACATGCAAAGTGAAACTAGAGATGAATTTCATGCATGCAACCTTAGATTTAGGAGATTTAGGTATGATTATGAAGTTTTTACTCTAATCCTTACATGTGAATGAGATTATGGAAATATGAAGTATGATTTTGGAGATTCCTGCTGAATTGTATAGTTAATCAGAATTAAGTAGTGGGTCAATGAATTTATTAATAGAGTGATGGAAATTATGTGGTGTATTACTATTGTGGAAGTTCAGTATAGGAACAAGGCAAAAATGACCAGAATTATTGAAAAATCTACAGGGAGAGCTAACAAAATTGAAATTTTGAAGAAAAGGCACAACCGGTGGGAGACATCCAGCCAGCCGGTCAGGCCAGGGTTCCCAACCGGTTAAGCTTCCAGAGACCATTTTGCCCTCAGTTTTTGACAGCAAAGTGTGGGTCTGAGAAGGGACTTGTAGGGCTTATAGGGGAATATAAAGTGAATCAATTAGGGTGTAAATTAAATTAAAGTATAATTTTAATAAATATACATAATATTTTTTATTTTTAGAAATTCAAATAACTGTGAGTGAACAAGTTCAGCACCTGGGAAAGTGGAAACTGATTCAGATTGTCCAGGTGAGTGGGTTCCCCTCTACCTTACCTCTTTTAGTGTGTTTATTTATGATTGTTCATACATTACCTATTGTGTTTGTGCGTATGCATTTATCTTCTTCATTTGCAACTACTTTCATGTTTGTGGTATGATGGAATTGATGGTGATGGAAATGTGGAAGGTAAGACAAGTGAGATGAGTCACGAGCAGGTGCCCATGTATGCATGTGTGGTTTGGATGATTGATTATGCATCATTTCATATGCCCGCTAGGTATCACAACCCCAAGTGGTACACCCCTTGTCCATAGGGGGTTAGGTATGGACTAATCTCAACATATGTTGCTGCTTGATCAACAGTGCACTTTGTGATGAGATGTGTGATATTAGTTGTGGATTTGGACAAGATATGACATACTGTATGCCTGGTGGATATTTTACCATCTAGGAGTTAGCTGGGGGATCAAGGCTTTGACCGGGACCGACTAGCTCCTACCTGCAATGAGCTTGTATTCCTGAGGACCCAATGTACAGGGTAGGGAATGCCACCTATATTGTGTAGCACTATACCCATAGGTGATGAGACTTAGTAAAGGACTAGGGAACTTGTATAGTTAAATAAATGAATTCATGAGCATCATCTTTATATGTGGAACATGCATTGCATATGGATGTGTGTGTTTGTTCTACCCCACCCCTCACTAAGAATTACCAGTGCTCACCCTCCATTTTCCTTTGATCTATAGATGAGGAGAGCAGTCACCTATAGGCTACTAGTACTAAGCGTGATGCTATGGTTATGGATTAGTTGGCATGTACTCTGGAATTTGATGATTTCGGTCATGGACCTGATTGCGAGTGCGGTGATTGTGTATATGGTGGACAGTTTTCTTGAGATATGATATTATGATTCATTTTGTGTATATATGAGGATGGAGGAAGAGACCAGTTTTTGATGGTTTGACAGGTGGAAGAATTCTTTTTGTGTACATATATTTTGATACTTAGATTATTGTATTATAATGGATTACTATAAGTAAATTCTGAAATTTTTTTGTACATATATTATCAAATACCACATAGATGCCCTGGGTGAGTATTATCCTTTCTTGATTGTATATTATCCGCTGCAAGTTCTTTTGATTTTGAATTATTTATATCATTTGGTTGTGGTGTTGTGGACTCTCCTAGAGTAGGATTTTGGGGTAAGCAGGCTGACTGGGTACAATAAGGTATCCAGTGCCGCCATGCCTATGCCATATAAAAGGTAGGGTGTGGGGCTATGTGACACTTCATGTTGCAACTAATAACTGGCACACAAGATCTTCTACTCATTTGTACATCCCAACATTGTAAAAGCCTTCTCTACACCTTTTATCCATTTAGCGGGTACTAATGGATCTGAGTTAACCCACTGAAATGAAGAGGCCGATATTTTTAAAATTTCTCCATCAATTTATTGGTATCAGTCCACATCTGTACAATTGGTTGTGTTTCTAGAGCCTGTTGCCCTAATGGTGTTTCAAGTGCTGGTACTGCTTGAGATGACTGGCCAATAGGTGATTGTGTAGTGGCTGGAACTCTAGGTGCAATGGGAGGTATAGGAGCAAGGGCAGGTGATGCAAATGCAGGTGGTGCCACTAGAGTATGTACCAATGGTGGATCTCTGGCATGGATAGCAGTAGCAATTTTTGTCATCATTTTCCTATGCTGCTACTGCACCTCTCTATGTTGTTGATGTATGCTCTATTGAATGCCTAGTTGGAATCCTTGCATCATATTTGTGACAATGGAAACCACATCTTAGGCAGTCGCCACTGGTGGGGCAGGAGGTTGTACATGTACTGCAGAAGGTACAATAGATGGTACTGGTGATACTACCCTAACTGCAGTTCCACTCTTAGCTTTTTTCTCAAGGTCAGCTGGAGGGTTTGGGTTGGCTATTGTAGCACAACATTTCTTTCTCTGCTATGGACTATGCTGAGGTTGAGCACACTTTCGCATTTTTTGGAATTCCTATCGGATAGAAAAATGATTATATTCCCAGATAGCTCAACATATATCTTAGCATATAATTAATCACACAACATGCTCGACATTAACATATATATATATATAAGTTAAAGAATGCATAATCCTATATATTTCAATCATTTGTTCCCTTATCTTTGTCTCTTCTATTTCCAACTATGTACTCCCTTTTATGCTCTTTTATTATTGTCACTGAATGACTTTAACACCTAGGGTAGTCTCGTTGGGTGTTTACTGAAGCTTATGCCTTATTTTGAAGCATTTAATTATACTCCTATGACACTAGCAATCTTAGGATCTTGTGTGTTTGTCTTTTAGTCCAAGGCCTTTGCACTAGTACCACTTTGTCATACCCTGGATCTTGTGTGTTTGTCTTTTAGTCCAAGGCCTTTGCACTAATACCACTTTGTCACACCCTGCCTTATCTAGCAAAGGGATGTAGCACTTGACACCTTACTGTATCCAAACAGCCTAATTCTCCAGGATCACAAAGCTAGGGACTGACATCCACAAATACCACAAGATAAAAATCATGTACATAGAAAATTCAATAGATATGTCCAGTGTCAACTATATGATAAGGATTATATATTACATTCCAAAAGGTAATTCATAGATCCATCTCCAATGGTTATACATATTCATCTTCCATCAGAGTATATAATATAGCAACAGAATATTACATGAATATAAAACAAAATAAAATCATAAGACTCTCAGTAACTCCATCCTCTAAAGGCAAAATCATCACACCATAGTCGAGTCCAGGCTCTACCTCATCATCTGGAATAATTACCAAAGTGTCCAATGCAACTCCCAAAGGATCAACACTGGTATGAGGGTGGCGGCTAGAGAATCTCCCTGGCCCTCTCTCCTCTCTCTCTATATCTTTCTCTTCTGATTTCTACCTCCGTGGGCCCCGTATTGCCATGTCACCGCTTGGAGATACGTGGGGGCCTATTTCGTAGGGCTCCACTCTCTCTCTCTTGAAAGGAGTGGTTTGGAGGTATACCCTCATGGTTTGATGATGGTCCAATTGGAGATTGGGATCATGTAAAAGGGGTTTAGAGTAGCCACCTAGGATTATGGGCCTAGGACCCAGGGGTGGGCCCAATTTCTAAGGAAAGGGACCAAAAGTTGGTCTAGTTTAGAGAATAGGATACGTGTCAGGTTGTACAATTGGGAAGGTGTTAGGCACCCAATCTACCAGGTTCAACCGATCTCCTACTAGATGCTTAAGAACGAACATTTTCCATAATTTTTCTATACCATATGCATGGCTAAATTATGTCATATACATACACTAACAAAAAATATTTATATATGTACACTAAAAGAGGGTCAATAAAGAGTCTACATTATACTAACTTGAGTGAGAGATTATACCTGAGCTTAACCCCTGTTTTGGGTAAAGAGGGGTGGGCTCCCAATTGGTATGAAAATGGGTTTTCTCATGAATTCTCTTGGCTTAGGGGAAGGTGGTCTTGACCACCAACTTCCTTTGTTTAGAGATTGTCACACCCTATTCACACAGAACCAGACCGGTGACCGAGTTAACGCTGGTTAACCCAAAACCTACCAGGATCATCTGATACAGTACCCCACCACAGCATATCCACATCTAAGATAAGTGTTCAAAAGTTCAGCGGAAGACTTAAATTAACTGTAAATATCCTCAATATACTTGATATCCAAATTGTATTATACAGCTAAGTACATGTGGACCCGCAGGCATGATATTTATACAAAAAGAATAATAATTTACATATCAAGTACACAAAGGGGAGGTCATCAAAAATCAAAAAGAAAAATCCTGTACGGTGTCCTTACTGCGGTCCCATAACATAGCCCTCGCACATGCAATCAACACCATGCTCATACTCCTTAGGGACCCACCAATCCTCAATAGAAAACTCGATTGTGGGGCTTGACTCGTGATCTTCAGGCGGGTGACCTGAAAAATCATCTAAAAGAGGTGTGCACGTGGGATGAGCTCACTAGCTCAGTAAGTGAAAAAGAAAGACCACACAAACATTCACATCCATATGCACTATATGCAATGAGATTTATTTTAATCTTATCAACCTAAACAACATTACTAAGTCTTAGGTTATGTGCTACTCACACCCACAGTGCACTAATGCCCTAGGAACGAGTCGCGAACTCCATCCCGCGATATGCCCATAGGGTTGTCAGAGAAGGCCCACCATGATACTCAGAAAAGTAAAGTGTGCCGACCACTGGCTCTCAACATAAAAGTAAATGACAGAAATGTAAAGGTGTCGACCCGGACAATTTAAAAGTAGTACGATTGACCCTCTTGAATATACCACTGAGGTTGTCGACTATCCTAATGACCAGTCGGGCGTATGTCTAACCGCCACAATGACCTGACAACTGAGACCACTACTTCCTCCCAAGTGATAACCCAACACCTCAACCCTTGTTGGGAAGGGTCATAGCACAGGGAATGATAATCCTAAACCGCATGCTTCTATATGACAAAGTACGATTGCATCGTGCCACCGCATCCCATACCACGGGCCAGCAATGCACTCGTTTCCAAACCAACTACGGCATCTAGTCTAATAATGCGTCACACACAGTAATCCAACCATTCATCACATAAGCACATCAATCATTTAGCATTGAGAATGTAAAGCATAACATATATCATAAATCATAAATCATTTGTTTAGAATGCACAAGCAATGCGTGCGAATGGCATACGAGGATAACTAATCTACACATAATTTGCATGATGACATGGCTAGTCTAGATACAATTTAATGATGCAAAAACACACCTTAAAATAAAGTCAAATGTCCTCACCCCACTTACTTGTTGGGTACAAAAGCTCACGTTTGATACGGGTGAGATCCGGCATGAGAAATGTAAATTCTAGTGGAACCTATCATAACCGAATGAGGTTAGCATTTCACCACCCTGGGGTAAAAAATAATGAGGTTTAATAATTAAATCATGTTTAAAATCATAAAATAAGGTTGCCCACCCGTTTTGGGCCCATTCGGGCTAAAAAATCTAACAGGTGGGCCAACAGTTGGGCCAGACAGCCCATCAGTCTTCGCCCACCGATTCAATAGGCAGGTTGGATAGCCCAGTGGTCTTCACCCACCGGTTTAACAGGCGGGCCAGATAGCCCACCGATCCTTTCCCACCTATTTGAATTAAGGTTCTGCCCCAACAGGCGGGTGGGTTCGCCCGTCGGTCTTTGCCCACCTATTGGAATTAAGGTTCTGCCCCAAAAGGCGGGCCCCTACAGGTGGGCGGGTTCGCCCTTTGGTCTTCACCCACCTGTTGGTGCGAAAATTGGTTTTCTCTCTTAAAACACTCCTCAACCTTGGGAAAACTAAATGGGGCTATTCCAATCACATTTTTCACATATCTACGGTCTCATAAGATGATTCTAACCTAGATCTAAGTTAGATTTAAGGATTGAAAAGCAATCTTACCTTTTTTGCTCAAGAACTCTTCCAAAACCCCAAAATCACCTCTTAACTCAAAAAATCACCAATGCTTATCAAATCTTGCAAATACTTCTTTAAACCTTCAAAATCAACACATAGACCATCTATTAAACCTTAGATTCATCATCTCAAGTGGGATTAACAAGATCTCATGGAACTCTACCCAAATCAAGGGTTTCACTTGGAGTTTTTTGAAAGTTTAAGAAGTATAGCCTTCAGTCACCTCAAATCGTAGGTCTCGTGTTGGGGATCACTTTTTCGGTTCCGGAATGAGAAGATCAAACCTCGGCGTCACTTAAAATCATTTCTTCCTCTTTTTCTTTTCCTTTCTTCTTCTTCGTTCTCTTTTCTTCCTTTCTTTTCTCTCTCTTCTTCATTCTTCTCACCCACTCTTTAAGGCATTAAATGAGAAAAAGAAAAACAATAAGTACTATTTATACTAGACAATATTTAGTAACCACATGGGTGGGTCACACTGGTGGGTGGGTTCACCCACCTGTGACTGCCCACCTGTTGGTCAAAACTTCACCAAACAATTAAGATTTCGATGGAATTTGACTCTCAACATGTATCTCACTCTCGGCATAATATATATAATACATATACTCTTTAGGATACGGCTACATACCAGTATTACTCGTATATGGCCTTATGATACGTGCATGTACACGGCTTGGGTACACCCGTCTCCTTTGGCACTGACTCAGACTTGTCTAGCCAACCTGTGTTCAAAGTCATCCTTGCCATCATGGTCCATAGGGAACCCGCCTTAACCCTCTCTGGTTTGGGTCCTGCATGGTTAAACCGGGTCAACTGTATAAGTAAACCAGGTTTTAAAAGTAGGGTATCACATTTACCCCCCTTTTTGAAAGTTTCATTGTCGAAATTAGCGTACTTGGTTGTTCAAAACGATGAGGGTACTTGGCTTGGATTTCATCTTCTTTCTCCCAAGATGTTTCTTCAAGTGAATGGTTAGCCCATCGCACCTTTATGAAGGAAATGGAGCGGTTGCGAAGGGTTTTCACTTTTTGGTCCAAGATTTTCGGCTGGCTATTCTTTATAGGTTATATTAGCTTCTAGATATTTTGGTTCCATGGGTAACACATGCGATGGATCGTGAGCATACCACTTCAGTATGGATACATGGAATATATTATAAACATTTCTGAGCGAAGGTGGAAGAGCAAGCATGTAGGCTACTGAACCAACCCGAGTCAAAATCTCAAATGGGCCAATGTATCTCGGGCTTAACTTACCCTTTCTATGGAACCTATGTAACCCTTTAGTAGGAGAAATCTTAAGAAACACCTTTTCTCCTGCTTGAAACTCAATATCTTTCCTGCGGGTGTCTGCATAGCTCTTTTGACGTGACTGAGCTGCCTTAATCCTTTCTCGAATAACATCGACCTTGTCACATGTCATCTGTATCATTTCGAGTCCTAACATTCAGCGTTCGCCTACCTCATTCCAATACAGAGGAGTTCTACACTTCATACCATATAATGCCTCATATGGAGCCATCCCAATTGTAGCTTGATAACTGTTATTATAAGCAAACTCTATAAGGGGTAAATATTCTTCCCAACTACCACTCATTTCCATTGCACATGCCCTGAGCATGTCTTCTAATATCTGTATGGTTCGCTTTGACTAACCATCAGTCTGTGGGTGGAAAGCAATACTCAAGTTCACTTGTGATCCCAAAGCATCTTGAAAACTTTTCCAAAATCTAGAAGTGAATCTTGGGTCCCTATCTGACACAATGCTCACTGGAACTCCATGCAAGCGCACTATGTTATCCATATAAAGTTGTGCTAACTTGGCCATAGAGAATTTGGTCTTGATGGGAATGAAATGGGTAGTCTTAGTAAGCCGATCAACTATCACCCAAATCGCATCCATCCCCTTAGGTGTGCGTGGTAGTCCAGTGACAGAGTCCATCATAATCCTATCCCACTTCCAATCTGGTACTAGGAGTGGCTGAAGAGCACCATAAGGTTGATGCCTCTCAGCTTTTACTTTTTGGCATGTAAGGCAAGTCGCCACATATAGGGCTATTGTGATTTTCATGTTTGGCCACTAGTAGTTTTGTTTGAGGTCCTTATACATCTTTGTACTTCTTGGGTGGAGTGAGTACTCAGAGCTATGTGCTTCCTACACTATCTTGTCTTGTATCTCCAAATCATTGGGCACACACAACCTACCTCGAAACAATAATGCCCCGTCGCTGGCTAAAACGAAGTCAGGGTTATTCATTGTTTACTTTTGAATCTTGACTCTGATCCATTGTAACTCAGGATCCAAAGGTTGTTTCATTATCGCCTCTTGCCTAATAGATGAATGCACCGGTAAAGCTACCAGGGATATAGTTAACCATTTAATGTTTTCTAGCTGATGTTCAAGCTCTAAGTTTTCTCCTTCATATAAGAGGGTTTCATCCATTAGCATCGCCTCTGGTATGAGTTGTGGGCTGACTGCTAAGTGTGAGAGTGACACAGTCTGTGCCTTCCAACTCAACGCATCTGCCACTACATTAGCCTTGCCAGGATGATAATGAATGTCACAGTCATAATCCTTCATGAGCTCAAGCCATTTCCTCTGCCTCATATTCAAATCTCTTTGGGTGAAAAAGTACTTAAGGCTTTTGTGATCACTGTATATCTCGCACTTCTCCCCATACAAATAATGTCTCCAAATCTTTAGGGAAAAAATGACTGCGGCTAATTCCAGGTCATGAGTGGGGTAGTTCTTCTCATATTCCTTTAGCTGTTGAGATGCATATGCTATCACCTTACCGCATTGCATAAGAACACAACCCAACCTGACCTTAGAAGCATCAGTGTAGACTGTCATTCCACCTGTGCCTTCAGGGATGGTCAACACAGGGGCTGACACCAACCGTTTCTTCAATTCATGAAAACTCTTCTCACATTCCTTTGTCCATTCAAATTTTAGCCCTTTTCGGTTAACTTAGTCATTGGTGCTAAGATCCAAGCAAAATTCTCAATGAAGCGCCGGTAGTACCCAGCTAAACCTAAGAAACTTCTAATTTCTATAATGTTCTTAGGGTTTTCCCACTCTACTACTACTTTCACCTTATCAGGATCCACCTCGATTCCATCCTTAGACATTATGTGTCCCAGGAATCCAACTTGCTTAAGCCAAAATTCACGATTGCTGTATTTGGCAAACAATTGTTGTTCTCTAGCCTCTGTAATACCATCCTCAGGTGTTGAGTGTGCTCCTCTTCCTTCTTAGAGTAGATCAAGATGTCATCAATAAAAATAATTACCCATTTATCAAGGACATCATGAAATACTCGATTCATTAAATCCATGAATGCTACTGGTGCATTGGTTAACCCAAAAGATAACTCTAGGAACTCATGGTGACCATACTGAGTCCTAAACGCTATCTTGGGTATGTCGTTGCTCTTTATCTTGAGATGATAATAGCCTGATCTAAGGTCTATCTTTGAAAGTACCTTTGCACCTTGTAGTTGTTCAAACAAATCATCAATGCATGGCAATGGATACCGATTCTTAATGGTTACCTTATTCAATTCCCGATAATCGATGCACATACGCAAGCTGCCATCCTTCTTCTTGACAAACAATACTGGGGCACCCCAAGGTGAAACACTTGGGTGAATAAACCCCTTCTCTAATAATTCTTGCAACTGGTCTGTAACTCCCTCAATTCGACTGGTGCCATCCTATATGGAGCTTTAAACACTAGAGCTGCTCCAGGAATCAAGTATATGGCAAATTCCAACTCTCTATCAGGCGGTAGCTGCATCAGGTCATCTGGAAAGACGTCGGGAAATTCTTTAACCACCTCTACCTTTACTAGAGGTGTAACCTTTGCATCAACATCAAGTACCAATGCTAAGTAACCCTGACATCAACTTTCCAACAACTTTCTAGCCTATTTTATTTTATCTGCTTGGTATACTAGTTCTTTCCTTTCCTCATTTGTCACCCTAATTAGTTTTTGGCACACATCACATTTGCTCGATAGGCCGACAACCAATCCATGCCCAATATAACGTCAAAATTCTGCATGTTGAATTTGATAAGTTGTGCATCCAATTTCTTTCCACTGATTTCAATTGGGCATGGCCCATACACCTCCTTCAACTGTGTAACTTTACCTATAGGCATACTAACAATCATCTCATGATCTAGTGTCCTGGGTGACATACCAAGTTTCTCAGTAAATCTCTTAGATATGAACGAATGTGTGGCTCCTAAATCAAACAAGACATAGGCTGGTATACCCGATATAGGTAGAACACCTAGTGTAACAATGCATATAAGTATAGTAGATCATCAAAATTTAGCATAAGGAAAATCTTAAATTAAAATGTACCTGCTACCACTTCTATGCTGGCCTCAGCTTCCTCAGCTAATAAGGCATACATTCTTCCTTGTGGTTGATTCCCTCGAGTTAAGGGAGGTCTGTACACAAAGGGCTGACTGGATGGTAAGGCTGGTCTGACTTGAAAATCTTTGGTAAAATGCCCATAAGATTGGCAATTAAAGCAATGGCTCTGTGACGCCGAAACTAGGGTAGGGACCCATTGTACTTGAGCTGATGTAAAAGGGGGATGGGGTGGCCTTGTGACTGTAGGCACCGTACTAGTGTTCGGGCAAAAAGATGTAGAGCCCGGACCACTAGTTGGTCGAGGAAGGTATCCAGATGGCCTATAGGGCTATCTGTATGCAGGCCTAGAACTATACGACCCACGGTATACCTTGGATGAGTTGCCCATGTCCGAAAATGGATTAGTCCTCTTCCACAATCCAGGTGTGAGGGATTGTTCTCCCTTCTGCTTATCTTCTATGGTTTTAGCTTTTTGCATAATCTGGCCATAATCTGTCAAATCTAAGACCTCAATCACTGACCCAATAGATGCCTTTAATCCCTTCAGAAACCTTGCAGCCTTTTCCTCAGCTGACCTCATATGCTTAGGGGCAAAATGGAACAAGCTTTCAAACTGCAATTGATACTCAAGGATAGTCTTATTCCCTTGAGTTAAGGCCATGAATTCCGTCTCTTTATGGTCTCTGAAGCTACGAGGGTAATGGTTTTCCAAAAACAACTCCTTGAACTGCTCCTATATGGGTTCTGAATGTGCGGTAAACAATATAGGCTTAGAGACTTGCCACCAAGAGTTGGCTTCATTCTTGAATTGCAGCCCTGCACAAATAAGCTTTTGCCCCTCAGTGCACTCAACTACCTCAAATATCTTTTCCAACTCTTGGATCCACTGGTTTGGATCTAGAGGATCACTCCCCACCTTAGAGAATACAGGTGGCAAGTTCTTCTTGAAAGATTCCACTACCCTTGTAGTACTATTCGTCGATGGGTAACTGGGTGCATATGCCGGATAGTAAGGGTACGGAAGGGGCACCATATATGGAGGAGTGCTGAGTGGCAGAATTGGAGGTGTACCTCTGGCTTGCTCATGTGGTGTCGTACCAAGTGGTGCTCCTCCAATTTGTGGTTTTCTTCTATTTCTTCTCTTTTCTGCCCAACTAACAACTCAATTGGGATATCTTATCCTTGATTTGCACTTACATTGTTAGAAAGATCATGGAAACTTGTATATGCTTGAAATTCCATCTCATTTCTATGAAAATCCATTTCTTTTGAGTTAGGTTTCTTGAGAAAAAAAATTTTAGGGTTTCTATGATTCTCTTCACTTCATTCCATACTTGTGAACAACTTTGAATCACTTGCCATTAATTGTTGGTGCAATGATATTTGATTTACACATGTTGGTTGTATGCCTCTATTACCCCTATGATCATGAATTTTATTTTATTTTTTCTCCAAAATTGGAAATCTCTTTCTCATTCCTTGCACTTCAATGTCATAATAGAAATGTTTACATATTCTTGGTTGTATAATGATAGGTATTACTATCATTGACATGTAAGCGACATGTAAGCTTCAATTTCCACACTTTTATGGGATTTTCATTCTCTTGGATTGAACTTATACATTAACATTGGGGTCTTTCTACCATTTGACACTAATTACCCCACTTGAGGAAATTCTTATAAGGCTTTTCATCACTTCTCACTTGCCATGCTTTATACTCCTTTGTTACTCTTCTATTTTGCAACATGCTAGTGGATGCCATGTTTGGGGATTTCCTTCTATTCATTTCTCCATGGCTTAACCAACCCTCTTTTTATAATGATCCACATTATGTATTTGGATGCATTTACATGTGCCTGCTCACCCTCCTGTTTACTTCCTTTGTCATGTAACATTCTTACTTATCACTATTTCTTCTCTTTTCTTACTAGGATGTCTTCTAGTGAGGGTAAGAAACCTGCATCCTCTTCTAATAGACGTAGGGCCACAACTTTAAAAAGGAAAGGTGTAGGGACTAGTTTCTTAGCTAATCGCACAAGACAACAAGAACATGCCCCAATAGATCTTCTAGACTATGATGAGAGACTCTTCCGGAATATGAGGGCAACAATGAATTGGCAAACCTTCCTAAAAAGGTTTGTAATGATGGAGAAAACTATGGTAGTTTGTGATTTCAATAAGATTCAACTACAAGAGAGATTTACTGCACTGGGTTGGCAGTCCATCCTTAATATTGACCGCCCATGCTATAAACACTTTGTTCGAAGATTTTATTATAATTTGGAGGTCTCTTACCAGTATGGGGAGTACTCAATCACCAGCATGGTGAAAGGGGTGAACATTCGTTTGACTGTGGACATTCTTGCTAGTATTTTAGATATGTTATCAGTTGGGCATCAATTCTATAGCCCCCCAAGGAGTAAGCCCGTGGGCCCATCCTTAAGTTCGGAGATGTAGGACCACATTTACGAGACCATTAGTGGCAGCAAGGTGCGTCTAGATTCTGAGGCAACATACAACCCAGAGGCTCATGTATTTGCTCATTTGGTTCAGTTTAATTTTCTCCCTAGAGGAGGTCAAAGGAACCAAGTGAGCTTCATGGTAGCCTATATAGCCTTCTGCATCTATAAGGCCTTGGAGAGAGGTGCCGAGCATTTATGCTTTCCCTACATCATGCTTAAGACTATGAAGCATCATGCCACACATCCTGAGGATGGAGGTTTCCCATATGGTAGGACCCTCACCAGGGTTTTCGAGTCCTTTGGCGTGGGTTTGTGTGGTGAGGAGGGAAAGACACCAGCGGAAAAATTTAGCAGGGAAAATCTACGCAGGATGGGTCTCCAAGCTCTTATAGATGTACCTCAGAGGGCAGGAGCTCAAGGAGTCAAGAACAGAGAGAATGTCCCTATGGAGGAGGAGGAGAATAGTGAGGAGGATGAGGATTATATTCCTCAATTCGAGGAGGAGGAATTTCTAGATGAGGATATCCTCGAGGAGGAGCCTCTTGATTTGAGAGATGTTGATCCTGACTTTGCTAGGGCTGCAGACCCACAACATAGAGCCCCACCATATGAGAGTGGTGCATTTGACTTTGAGAGAATGATGACCAGCATGAGGGCCTTAAAATATGGACAAGATCAGCTTTTGAGAAGACTAGATGAGAGTGCTACTAGAGAGGAAAATATCTTAGAAAGGCAAGCTACATTAGAGAATTCCTTCCTAAGATTGAGCAAGGATTTGGACACAACGACCAACACTATTTCAGTGGACTTTACCCGACTCTGGAGGGATGTGCAACTACTGAATGCGAGGTTTGATTACTATCACCGTCGGCTCAATGTTAGATTGAGACCTAGGAGGGATGGAGTAGTAAAGCTAGATGATGATAAGGGTCTTTGAGGACTTAGCTTGCCTATCCTAATCAGCTTTTTACTTGTCTCTATGTTGTTTATGTGTTTATGGTGGACTATTTTTTTTTTTTGTACTTTTCTCTGTGATTTGGACTTGCTAGTACGGTGTTATGATGTTGGTGACTTTTGGTTAGTTTTGTCTGTTTGATAAACTTATTGTAATTTGGTTGTAACAACGTTAGTTAGCCTTTGTTGATTATGCTTATTTATATATGTATGTTGTCTATCAGGTGCTTATATTTGAAAATTTTGGAAAATCTTATTTTAGCGTTGTTATGCTGCCGAAATTTTGTTAAATCCGTACTCGATGGGTAATGCAATCAAATAACTAATCTTTATTTATTCCAAGCAAACTTTCTCTCATGCATGGCATGAAATGCAATAAATAAATGCAATGATATTTTTTTTTTAATTCTTTAAAGTGTTTTACATTTACCCAACCCCCATTTCCTATTATAGATTCTATGGGGTTTAAATGGTATGCTGTGAGTGGATAGAGCATTATGCTCTGATACCTCCGTTGTCACACCCCCGTTCACACAGAACCGGATCGATGATCGAGTTAACTCTGGTTAACCCAAAACCTACCAGGATCATCTGATACAGTACCCCACCATAGCATACCGACATTTAAGATAAGTGTTCAAAATTTCAGTGAGAGACTTAAATTACCTATAAATATCCCCAATATACTTGATACCCAAATTGTAGTATATAGCTAAGTACATGTGGGCCTGCAGGCATGATATTTACACAAAAAGAATAACAATTTACATATCAAGTACACAAAAGGGGAGATCATCAAAAATCAATAAGTGAAATCCTGTACGGTGTCATTACTGCGGTCCTACAGCACAGCCCTCGCATATGCAATCAACAACATGCTCATACTCCTTAGGGACCCACCAATCCCCAATAGAAAACTCGACTGTGGGGTCAGACTCGTGATCTTCAGGTGGGTGACCTGAAAAATCATCTAAAAGAGGTGTGCACGTGGAATGAGCTCACTAGCTCAGTAAGTGAAAAAGAAAGACCACACAAACATTCACATCCATATGCACAATATGCAATGGGATTTATTTTAATCTTATCCACCTAAACAACATTACTAAGTCTTAGGTTATGTGCTACTCACACCCACAGTGAGCTAATGCCCTGGGAACGAGTCATGAACTCCATCCCGCGATACGCCCATAGGGTTGTCAGAGAAGGCCCACCATGAGTACTCAGAAAAGTAAAGCATGTCGACCACCGGCTCTCAACATAAAAGTAAATGACAGAAATGTAAAGGTGTCGACCCCGACAATTTAAAAGTAGTACAATTGACCCTCTTGAATATACCACTGAGGTTGCCGACTGTCCTAATGACCAGTCGAGCGTATGTCTAACCGCCACAATGACCTGACAACTGTGACCACTGGTTCCCCCCAAGTGATAACCCAACACCTCAACCCCTATTAGGAAGGGTTGTAGCATAGGGAATGATAATTCTAAACCGTATGCTCCTATATGACAAAGTACGATTGCATAGTGCCACTGCGCCCCATACCATGGCCCACTAATGCATTCGTTTTCAAACCGACTATGGCGTCTAGTCTAATAATGCATCACGCACAGTAATCCAACCATTCATCACATAAGCACATCAATCATTTAGCATTGAAAATGTAAAACACAACACACATATCATAAATCTTTTGTTTAGAATGCACAAACAATGCGTGCGAATGGCATACGAGGATGACTAATCTACACATAATTTGCTTAATGATATGGCTAGTCTAGATACAATTTAATGATGCAAAAAACACACCTTAAAATGAATTCAAATTTCCTCTCCCCACTTATTGTTGGGTCCAAAAGCTCATGTTCGGTACAGGTGAGATCCGGCGTGAGAAATGTAAATTCTAGTGGAACTTATCATAAGCGAATGAGGTTAGTATTTCACCACCTTTGGGTCAAAACTAATGAGTTTTAATGTTTAAATCATGTTTAAAATCATAAAAGAAGGTTGCCCGCCCATTTTGGGCCCATTCGGGCTAAAAAATATGACAGGTGGGCCAACAGGTGGGCCAGATGGCCCACCAGTCTTCGCCCACCGGTTCAACAGGCAAGCCGGATGGCCCACTGGTCTTCACCCACCGGTTCAACAGGTAGGTGGGCTTACCCGCCAGTCCTTGCCCACTTGTTGGAATAAAGGTTCTACCCCAACAGGCAGGCCCCTATAGGTGGGTGGGTTCACCCAGCAGTCTTCACTCACCTGTTGGTGTGAAAATTGGTTTTCTCTCTTAAAACACTCCTCAACCTTGGGAAAATCAAATGGGGCTATTCCAATCACATTTTTCACACATTTAAGGTCTCATAAGATGATTCTAACCTAGATCTAAGTTAGATTTAAGGATTGAAAAGCAATCTTAAGGATTGAAAAGCAATCTTACCTTCTTTGCTCAAGAACTCTTCCAAAATCCCAAAATCACCTTTTAACTCGAGAAATCACTAATGCTTCTCAAATATTACAAACACTTCTTTAAACCTTCAAAATCAACATATGGACCATCTATTAAACCTTAGATTCATCTTCTCAAGTGGGATTAACAAGATCTCATGGAACTCTACCCAAATCAAGGGTTTCACTTGGGGTTTTGTGAAAGTTTAAGAAGTATAGCCTTCACTCACCTCAAATCGTAGGTCTCGTGTTGGAGATCACTTTTCCGGTTCCGGAATGAGAAAATCAAACCTCGGCGTCGCTTAAAATCATTTCTTCCTCTTTTTCTTTTCCTTTCTTCTTCTTCGTTCTCTTTTCTTCCTTTCTTTTCTCTCGCTTCTTTACTCTTCTCACCCACTCTTTAAGGCATTAAATGAGAGAAAAAAAAACAACAAGTACTATTTATACTAGACAATATTTAGTAACCACATGGGTGGGTCATACTGATGGGCGGGTTCACCCACCTGTTGGTCAAAACTTAGCTAAACAATTAAGATTTCGATGGAATTCAACTCTCAGCATGTATCTCACTCTCGGCACAAGATATATAGTATGTATACACTTTAGGATACGACTACATACCAGCATTACCCGTACATGGCCTTATGATACGTGCATGTACACGACTTGGGTACACCCATCTCCTTTGGCACTGACTCGGACTTGTCTGGCCAACCTGTGTTCAATGTCACCCTCGCCATCATGGTCCATAGGGAACCCGCCTTAACCCTCTCTGGTTCAGGTCCTACATGGTTAAACCGGGTCAACCGTATAAGTAAACCAGGTTTTAAAAGTAGGGTATCATAGAGATGTTGATTGTGTTGGTCTTTGGATATTTGGACAAAGTTTCGGCGAGGGAAGAGTGATTCCCAAGTTGGTAGTCTGGAAGAACTTCGGCAGAGCTCTAGCTAGGGAAGGCTAGTTCTGGGATCAGTATTTCGGTAGAGCTTCAGCTAGGGAAGGGCTACTAGGAGGCTAAGGCTTAGGTGGCACTTAGGCAGAGCGTCAACTAGGGGAGGGCTATTAGAAGGCCAAGGCTTGGATGGCACTTCAAAATCTGATTAGACCATGGGTCTAGTAACTAACATCCCAGCACGGATCCCAAAAATCTAACCATCAAAAGAAGGGCCAAACAAGCCAAGGGAAGGGGCTAGAGGGGATTAAGTTGGCCAAGGGGAGGGGCTAGAAGGGGTGCCAACAAGGGTAAGAGGGGGATGGGATCAAATCACCCAAGGGAGGGGGGTAGGTATACCAACCAAGTGTGTTTTTAGGAGCTGAATAGTGCCCTATTTATAGGTTCTTGGATCCCAAGGGGTGAAAATTTTGAATTTTCACCAAAAGGGTAGTAGGGCCGCGGGGTGCACCTATTGGGCCGTGTAGGTGCTGGAAGGGGTGCAAGGGTCGCGAGGCTATATAGGGTGTTGGAGGGGCCTTATAGGATGTTGGAGGGGCCGCATGGGGTGTTGGAGGGGCCGCGAGGGAATATTTTACATAATATTCCCAGATCCCGATCTAGTGGTTCTTATAGGTTCAGTCTTTTGAGAATGATTATGGGAGATTCGATGGTTCAATTTTGATGTACCATATATCATTGGAATCATAATTCTGAGCACTATCCATCTGTATAGTCACTTTGGACCAGATTCCTTCGTATATGTGATGTCATAATTGGACCTCTTTTTTCTTTAGTTTTAGGGTTTCCGATGTAGAGGGAGGGTGTCGGGGCAGGACTACCTCAGCCAATTATCATCTTTATTGATTGGAAGTGAAAGGCTGCATCAATGATCCATGAGTCATCATAGCCGGGGGAGGGTGACAAAATTGGGTGTCTACAGATTGCCCCCTCTTTGGTCGAGGCCTGTGCCTGTGCCACAGCCAAAGGGTAAAGAAAAGAACGATTAGATTTTGTCATCCAGAGCATATACTGCCGTCATCTTGCTCAAGGATGGCAGAGGTGCAAATGTAGCAGGAAATATCTTTTAACTACTCAAAGTTTTAGAGTCATACCTAGACCATCGATTATAGGAAAGAAATTTGAGCCCTTTCGGTTCTGTAAAAGATGTTAGCATTTACCTGGAATTTGAGTGGCAATCCTTAATCATGCCATTCTTGAACCATCAATTATAGGAAGGAATTTGAGACCTCCCAATCCTGCAAAAGATGTTAGTATCTGATTTGGTTCTTAAGCCATCATTTGTAGAGATTTGAGCCCTCCCTACAAAGGATGTTAGTATCTTATTTTGATCTTGAGCCATCGTTTGTAAAGATTTGAGCCCTCCCTACAAAGGATGTTAGTATATGATTTTGATCTTGCACCATCATTTGCAGAGATTTGAGCCTTCCTTGCAAAAGATGTTAGCAAACAAATGGTTTGATTTTCCTATGCTAGGTCTCCATGGACAAGTCGAGGGGTTTGGTCTTAGGTCTCTTGGATCATAAGACCAAGCATCTTGATCTTGGTTTCCCTAGGCTAGGTCTCCACGGACTAGTCTAGGGGTTCGGTCTTGGGTCTCTCGGACCATAGGACCAAGCATCTTGATCTTGGTTTTCCTTGGCTAGGTCTCCATGAACTAGTCTAGGGGTTTGGTCTTGGGTCTCTTGGACCATAGGACCAGGCATCTTAATCTTGGTTTTCCTAGGCTAGGTCTTCACGAACTAATCTAGGGGTTTGGTCTTGGGTCTCTCACACCATATGACCAGGCATCTTGATCTTGGTTTTCCTAGGCTAGGTCTCCAGAGACTAGTTTAGGGGTTTGGTCTTAGGTCTCTCAGACCATAGGATCGGGCATCTTGCTTGGGATCAATTTTGACTTAAGTCTTGATTTTGGGCCCTTTGGGGCTGCAAGGTGGTCATAGTCTCCTTGGGACTAGAAGACCGAAAATATCTTGATTTTGATCACCTGGGACAAATACAATGAACCAGGCCTCCTAGGGCCGGTGCCAATGATTGTGGCCCATTCGGGGCTGTTGCAGTAATGAAATTTGATTTTTTGGTCTTTGATTTTTGAGACTTGATTTTTTATCATTGAATTTTGATTCTTGATTTGAAATTTGATTTTTGAGACTTGATTTTTGAACGTTGAAGTTTGATTCTTGATTTGATTTTTGATCTTTTGATTCTTGATTGATTTTTATTTTTGATTCTTGAAATTTGATTTTTTAACTTTTATTTTTGAAACTTGATTTTTTATTTTTGATTTTCTTGAATTTGTTATTGTATTTTATTTTTTTTAGTTTGTTTTGACATAAGGGTGGGAATTTCCACCGATTTAGTTTTTTGGATGGAGGGGCTGCCAAGACCCCAGAGGGGCCACCTAGATTCCTGGAGGGGTTGCCAGGAGTCCTGAAAGGACCTCCAGATTGTGGTCCCTTATGAAAGGGTCCCCCCCCACATTTGGGCTCATATTTCTCCTCCAATTTTTTCGAGTCTCTCCGAGTTTGCCCGAGTTTCTAAGTGATTTCTCTGAGTTCTCCAGAGTTTGGGTGAAGTTTACTGGGATTTTCAGAGTCTTGAGACTTCTTAGATTTTTTGGGTTTTTCTATAATTTTTGGGATTATTTGGTCTTTTTTGTAATTTTTTGATTCTTTGGGCTTTTTTGTAATTTTTGAGATTCTTTGGGATTTTCTATAATTTCTGGGATTCTTTGGGATTTTCTATACTTTCTGGGATTCTTTGGGATTTTCTATACTTTCTGGGATTCTTTGGGATTTTATATAATTTTTGAGTTTTATGGCCAAGAGATCGGGAAGAGGACCCACGGGGTTCACATGCTTGAGGGGATTTTAAGGCATGACCTAGTAGTTGAGGGAGCGGAGGGGCCCGCCACCTAGTACATGGGACACACACTTCAGGGTATGCAGAGCCACATATGCAATTCCGCATGGAATAAGTGGGTAAGTTATTTTTTATTTTTCCCTTGTTTATTATTTTTTTGTTACTTGATTAACTGTTAATTTTTTCATTCATTCATTTTTTATTTTTTTATTTTTTATATTATTATTAGGTGCCCCCTAAGGGTGTGGCCCCAATCTTAGCACGATATGGACACCCAAATAAAGTTGTTGAGCATTTTTTTTTATGTGCAAATTAGGGCAATTATTTACATCATTTAATTCCCAGAACAGGGCTATGTTATGTATTTTCTCTTGTTTTTAGAATTCAGGCCAAAAGTGGGCCAAGTGGAGTACAAGTGTCAAATTCAGCCCAAAGAACCAAATTCTAGCCAGTCTGGCCAGAGCCTAGAAGATTCCTTCTTGACAAAATTTGCTAAATAAATTCCAAGGATTTCCCATGAGGTGAATGATCTCTACAAGGAAGGTTTATGCTGAGTCAACCTTCTATTTTGGATTTTAACCACATGCTAGGATGAAATTTAGTAGTTCCATATTCATGGACCTTCTATATTGGACAATATTCTAGAAGAATCATGTCATATATTCTATTTTGGGATTAAGGGAAATATTGTAAAGGGAATTGGATTATCAAATATTGGAATGTTTCTATTATAGGTTTTGATGTTTATTTGCTTTCTATTTTTCTTCTTCTCATTCTTTAGGTAGCTGAACTCTACATATAGAGAAGTTCTACTCTCTAAAAAAAAGCTCCCTCTCTCCCCTATCTTTCTTCTTACAAGTTTTTATTTTTTTACTTTCTCTGAAAAATTTCATTAGAGCCATTAAAGTTGTAATTGAAGATTTAGAAACATCTTTGAAATTTGGATATGCGAAAGCTTGAAATTTATTCTCTTCTCCAATAAAATTCTTCAATTGTTCTTCAATTCAGGTTCTTTTATTTTTAATTTCTATATCTTTTATTTTTTATTCAAGTAGCATGATCACCACCACCCCCATGGCTAGCTAAATCCATTCTTTTGGGATTTGGGTAAAGCCATGGGTAGTTAGTATGAATAAATAATGGGCATACTTTATTTTAATGGACATGAACCTAGTTAGACTTACTACGGTTGACTATCGCATTGTGTATGTCATCCAATAGGACCATATACATGATAGCCGCTGTAGCCATAGTGACACTAATTAGGATTTATGATGTTTATCTTAATATTGCATGTTGAATGGTGATACTCATGGGGTATGTTAGCCATTACTGCATCTCCCATAGACCTAGATCATATTATGTGTAATATAGCCCCATGCCTATTGTTAATTCAATTTATTCCCATGGTGAATCCCAATCCTGAATGAATCTTCCCCATTAGTTTTACTCCATTATTCTCCATTGGTTAGTTTAATTGCATTAATTTAATTTGATATTTTATTGTTATAATTATCTTGCACATTTAGTTAAACTAGTATAGTCAAATCTCTTTTTATTTACACTCTGCCTAATTTGGAAGTGTGTTAGTTAAGCATTTGGCCTCCCTGAGTTCAACTCGTAGCTACAGCTGACACTGTGCTCATGCGGTTTGTATAATTAGTGTGGCTTACATTTGAGCCCAACAAAATTCCAGGAATGGTTTAGTGTACTTGCTCCGAGGCTTATGTGCCAGGTCGATAACACATGCCTGCATCGCTTGGTCACACTGGAGAATAGAAAATTAGACCTCGAGTTAATTTAGGAGATCATCGAGCAGTGGTGGCCTAGTACGCACTCCTTCCACCTACCAATTAGTGAGGTCAGGATCACTCCCTTCTGTTTCTATGCCTTGACGAGTGTTTTGTTTAGCAACAAGCTCCTTGTCCTACTCGAGACCATGGAGGCGAGCGAGTTCCTGGACCTGATAGGGATCCGTATTTCTGCATCCCAGAGAGTGATCTCCTTGGGTGATATTGTTAATCGATGGTGGGATGTGTCTCAGGGGCTACTGGACCCTATCAAGACCCTCCAAGTCCTTCATCCCTTTTTACTATATGCCGTCAGACAGTGTCTCTTTAGCAACCTCTGAGGTGCGGTTGATATCCGTATGGTGGCCCTATTTCTCTACATTAGTGAGATTGATACCCTTGACTGGGGTGGAGTGGGAACTAAGATGTAGGCCTAGTCCATTTGCAGTTGTCCCAGGGGTACAAGAGAACATTCCAGATGCCAACAAAATAAGAGAGACCCACCTTGGGCACCACCTTCTCTCACCTTGGGCGATTCTCTCTTTTTGGAGATTTTGTGAAGATTTTCTGTCTCCTAATTTCCACTTAAAGACAATGGGCATAGACAAAAATTCCAAATAATTTAGAAGATTATCCAAATCTTGAAAAATTGTCCAACAGAGGAGGCTGGCCACATTTGAAGAAAAGAAAAAAAAAAGAGAAAAAAAAAGGGAATAAAAGTTTCCTATTTTATCTCCCTATCTCTCCCAATCTACACCAAATAGGAAACCCACTAATCAACTCCTTTTCTTTCCTTTTCTCCCCCATTTTCTCTCCTTTTTTTCTTCTCTCCTACCCTCCACATCACAATCGACCAAGTCAAGAGGGACCTCCCAAAACATACTCCCCTTCTCTTTCCTATTTTCTCTCTTTTCTCTCTTCTCTCTTCCCTCCACCTCATCACACAAAATCGTCCAAGGGATCCACCCTTGGATGTCCTCCTCTCTTTATATTCTCTATAAAAAGGGAGTCGACCAAGGAGAAAGGGGCATCCCTCTCTTGTTCTCTAGTCCTTCTCTTGCTATTTTTCCTCTAGTTTTTGTTATGCTCTCTCTTTAGCTCTAGTTCTAGTTTTTTGTTTTTTCTTTAAACACTTTTGTATTTGGTTTTTATTTAATAAATGCAATGTCTTCTACTTTTATTTGTTTATGTTATTCAAGTTATTTAAAGGTGTAATAATTTTAATTTACTAGTTCAAGGCTTAGATCTGGGTGACAAGAACCAAGCTTTGAAGCATCTCTGTTCAAGTGCAAGTTTTTCGTCAAGATTTGTTTTCTTCAGGCCTAGCAATTTCAGATTTGGTTTATTCCAGATCTGGTTTTTAGGGCTGGTAGTATTTCAAATCGATCAAGTTTAATTCAAGGATTGAAGTTCAGGTAAGTAGGCTTCTACATAATTCTTCTCACACCCCCTCTCTTTCCCCCTTCTTACTACCCATTCATTATTAATTTAGGTTTTTAATTTTTAGTTTTATTTTGTTATTTTTCCTTTTCCCCAAGGTCCTTGGCTAGATGCATGTGTTGGCTTTGCCTCTATCTAGCTATGGAACCATCGTTTTACTTTTATTATTTATATTACATCCCTTTCCCTAAAGCCAAGTAGAAAAGCCCTTGTAAGAGTACTCTCTGGTCAAGTAGGAAAGCTCGTATTATTTATGGTGCATCCCTCGGGATAAGTAGAGATACCTACTTGTGTGCCTCTCTCTAGCTTGATTCCCCTTTTTATTTTATTTATTTCATTTCAGCACTTTTCTTTTACTTTTTATTTATGTAGTTTGAGTATTTAAATTCCTAGATGACGAATGGTTAGGTTTTTAATTTCAATTGCAATTCTAATTTCCCTAGATGTGTTGGTTAGGATGCTTTTAGATGCATGTGTTTTAGGGCGGTAGTTAGGAGTAGATCAAAATCATCAAACCGTACACTTTCGCATTACTAAAAGAAGCTAAAATAAGTGGTTTCTCTCCTTGTGTTCGACCTATTAGCTACACTGATCCATATACTTGTGGTTATTTTTAAATCTCAAATAGTGAGCCTCAGCCTCAGTGCTTTCCGGCCATTGGGATAGTGTGTAATGCACTCACCCATGTATTTGTTGAGCTCAAACCAAGCCAATCAAGTTTTGGCAACATTTTGACCAAGTTGGGAGTTTCAACCATTTAATTGTCATATCTCCCAAATGACTCAGTGAAAAATTGATTTCTTTAGCTTAAATAAGAAGTGGGAAGACCCTAAAAAACCTCCAAGGAACAAATCCCGATGATCGAGCCCAAGCTGGCAAACTCCTAAAATAGTGGAACATTTCTGGGTTTACCACCGGAAAGAGCTACTGTATATGTTTCCAGTGATATATTTTTGATGAACTTGGAGCTCTTAGTGAGCTTCTGCCAAGCCCATTGGAAACAACAGACCTATTTTTGATGACTCAGGTCTTGTTTCTGGTGACCTATTTTCGATGACATGTCCAGTACTGTCAAAATTAACTGTACTTGTACCTTATGGGGCAAACCTTTTGGGTCTCCCTCCGGTGTTTCCGACACTCATTGATGCCCATTTACCCTTGTACCTAGGACAGAGACAAGCACAGAATGGTAAGGCCTAACATGGTTTGATATCGTGTTTACAACTTAGAATCTCACCCGTCCAACTGACAACCGAGGTGAGTGGTGGTTGAGTTTAATTTTCAAAGTGTTTCAATATGGAAGAACTGTATACATGATGTAGTAATCCTATGTAAATATTTTAATTGCTTAAATGATTTATGTGAATTGCATAACATAATATGATATATTTGAATTGTATTAAATATATGAAATTGGATATTGAATGTATGATGTGTAATGTGTGAAGGGATCCGATGTAGCCGTGGTGGTTATAGTACCGTGATCGCCGTGTGGATGATTGCTTCATGCATTGGGTGTGCATTAGGGCTAGATATAGTTGTGGATGCACTTTGTCGCCAATGGTAATTCCAGTATCGTGTACTCCACAACTATACTTAGATATGGGTGCACTTTATGGCTGATGGTAATCCCAGTATCACCTATCCCATACTTAATTGCTTGTATGCTAGCTAGGGCTTGGTCGTGGATGCAATGTGGCAGATGATTGATTCTGGTATCGTATTCCACACTACTTGTATCATTATGCAAGGTATGTAGTATATTACGGTTAGGTTACATTCCCTATGCTACGTCCCCTTGTCAACAAGGGGTGAGGTATTGAATAACCCAATTTGTGGTATGTTCGATGAACCCTTTTGGAATGACACTTCTGTGATACGATGTGATTGTTGTCAGAGGTGAAAACTACTCCGGCATGGTCGATGATAGTTATGGTGCCATGACTGCCAAGAGGGGGTTATCAAGGGTTTGCTAGTGACTGATGGTGGCATTTCGGGGCCAGAAGGCTCCTAATCAAGATTGGGATTTATAACCCTGGATGACCAATGTGCGAGTTCTAGGACCAGGTATACAACTTAATGCGTCGTAGTAGCATGAACCCAAGTTTGTTGTATGTTAGGTGGTTTAAAGTAAATGAATTACATCATCGCATCATGGACTATATGTATATGCTTGCATGAACCCACCCCTCATTGAACTAGTTGGAGCTCACCCCACGTATATGTTGCTTTTTAGATGACGATGAAGGTGTGGTAGTGCCGATGGACAGTGACATTTCCTCCTCTATGCTTGAGTACAGAACTGGTGACTGGTGGACACTAGAGGTTGAGGAGCATGAACCTAACTGTCCCTGTGACACATGTGTGTACACGACACTGTGATTTGGGTGGTCATGTACTATTATTTTGATATCGTACTATTGAGTGGTGTTCTTTTGGAGTTATTATATGTACTTCATGAACATAAGTGAATGGAATAACTCTTGTTATGTAACATTAACATTAGATAGTATCCTTGCTAATTTTATCATTCTGCTATATTATACTTTGATTCCACTGTAATTATTTATTTTATTAAGTGTTGTGTGATTGTGATGGTTAAGGTACTGCTATCAGAGATCCTGGTAGAGATGTAAGATGGGTAAGTGTCTTACTCGCACCGCTGGTATCCCAGTACTGGGAGTGGGCTGTGACAGCAATGGTATAGGTCAAATGGGGTACTGGAACTCCCATTGGCATATTAGTAGTGTACCCACCAGCCGGCCGCTAGCACCTTCCGGTGCATGTCTACAAAATACGATGTTCTACTAGCCCTATTGCTGAAATCTGAAGGCTTCAGCTTGAACTCCAATTTAAGGTCTAATGTCTAATACAATAGAAATGGAGTATGGTGAGTGTGTGGGGTTCACAATGTCTTTATTCTAAGATTCAATTAGGTGAACCCTAGGTCAGTGTATATAATTCCTATAAAATTCTTGAAATAAAAAATAATAATTGATAACTGAAGGGGTTGAACCACTTTCCATAAATTTATCACTCAATTAGGGTCAAATTGATTGGAATAAAAAGTCCAATTCAAAATCCAATTAGGCTTAATAGTGGGTTACAAGGAAGAATTTAGGTCAGCTATTCCCAATTCCAAAATTCAAAAGTGAAATAAAAATTCTGCTCAGCCTATAATAGACCTGCTTAAACAGCCCTATCCCAGCTCTAATTTCATAGAATTCCACTTGTACAATGAAAACTCTATGTTCTAGGGTTCATAATGATGAGTTAACTTCAAAATGAGCCCTTGAACCCTATGAGGGTAGCGGCCAAAAAAAAGGAAGAAGAAGACCTTCTTTTCCCTTCAGCCCTCTCTCCTCTTTTTCTCTTTCTTTGGGGAGGGGAGTGTCATGTGTGCTTTTTTGCGGGCCCTGCATTGCTGTATCTCCCTCGGAGATACGTGGAGGCCTATTTCGCAGGAGTGTAAAGTTTCTCATTGAGATGGCGATTTGATGATGGTCTAATACAGGGGATTGGGATCATGCAAAAAGGGGTTTGGAGTAGCCACCTAGGATTAGGGGCTTAGGACCCAAGGGTGGGCCCGATACCTGAGAAAAAGGCCCAAAAGCTGGTCTGGACCAAAGATTTAGGGTACGTGTTAGGTTACAAAATTGGGAAGATGTTAGGCACCCAATCTGCCTGGTTCAACTGGTATTCCTACTAGATGCTTAAGAATGAATATTTTCTATGATTATACCTATTCCACATGCATGGCTAAATTATCACTCATATGTACATTGATTGAATTTAAAAGATTATGTACACTACAACAAGGTCCACTGGGAATGGGCTGAGACCTAAATGGTTGAAGAACTTTGAAGGCCCGACGAACACTTCGAAGATTTGAAAGATTCTTATGAAGATCTCTCCGAAGACTTAAAGAACCTCAAGGGGGGGGGCGAGGGAGACTAAGGGGAAACTTTTTCCACACAAAAAATCACTCAAAGAAGGCAAGGGATTAAAGAATTTCGAAGGCCCGAAGACTTGAAAAACCTCAAAGGGGGGAGGAAAGAGGGCAGAGCTTCCTCTACTATTGATGCTCCTAAGAGACTTGGTGTTTTTTGGTGTGCAATTCCCAAGGGGGGGTATTTATAGGATTCTTGAACCATTGGAGAGAAAAAGAGAATTTTCTTAGCCAATGGGGGGGAAAAGTGGTTTTTCTAAACCAATGGGGAAAAATATGGAATTTTGGACCAATGAGGTGGGAGGTGATTCTCTTTGACTAATAGGGAAAAAGTAAGTTTTTTTTGGGCCAATAAGGTAAAAAGATTCTTTTTTGGGCCAATGGGAGGTTGTAGCGTAGGGTATGCTAGCGGGAGAGTGTAAAGTGCACAAGTGGGTGGAGAGAGAATCTCTTGACCCAATAGGTCAGTGGAACACATATTTCAGCCATTAACAGCGGCACACGAGGCTAGGCAGGGGTGGCTGGGGTAGTCATGGGCGTACAGGGTAGACAGGGTGCCCACAGGGAGGTTGGCAGTGGCGTGCAGCATATGGAGCATAGAGCAGGCAAGGTGTGCGTGGCATAGGGCACATGGTGCAGGCAAGCAAGTACACATGGCAGGAGCACGCGGTATGCGTGCGCGGGTGCATGGCATGCACGTGGGGGTACGCGGCATACATGCGATGGTGCGTGAGGGGGCGCACTGGGCTGGCTGGCAAGGGCCCACGAATTGCACATGGCTTGAGTGCGGCAGCACATGGGCCTGGCTAGCTGGCATGCACGGGGTGCGAGGCAGGCAGGGCTGTAAGCGCTAAAAATGTGATTATCCAAGAAAGATTGTGGGAGATCCGACTGTCCGATTTTGACATACCATATATTGTTAGAATTGTGATTCTGAGTATTGTCCATCCGTACGGTCAATCTAAATGGATTCCTTCATATATGAAAAGTCTAATTGGGCCCTCTTCCCTCCTGTGCATGGGATTTTCAGGGTTTTGGGCGAGCAGGGGATGTTTTTGGGTTTCCTTTAATCAATTATCATCTCTATCGATCGGAAGCAAGAAGTCATGTCCAAGATCCTCAATTCATCATAGCCGGAGGCCTGTGCCAATAGTCGAAGGGCAAAGAAAAGAATGCCCACATTTTGTCACCCGGCCGTCATTTTGCTCATTAATGATGGAGTTGAAAAATGCAACAAGTAATATCTTTTAATTACTTTAAAGTTTAAGACTTACCTGGACTGCCGATTTGTATGAAAGAAATTCGCTGCTCTTCAAATCTTGTATAAGACATTAGTACTTGATATTTATCTTCTGGGTTTGCATGTGCCAGTCTAGGGGATTTGGTCTCCAGGCTGGGTCTTTCGACCCAATCTGGGCTATCTGGGACCGTTGATTACAAGAAAGAAATTCGTTGCTCTTTCAATCTTGCAAAAGAAATATATTTGATTCTTGAATTTTCCTTGGTCGGGCTTCCATGTACCAACCTAGGGAATTCATCAATGAGATCGGGCCACTCGGAGCTGATTCAAAGAGATTGGGCCACCTGGGGCCGAGTCAATAAAATTGGACCACCAAGGGCCAGTCCAATGAAATGAGGCCACCTAGGGCCGATTCAATGAAATTGGGCCACCTGGGGCCAGGTCAATGAGATTGTTTCTTTTCTTGATTTCTTTCATGTCCCTTGATTGGGATTCTTGAATTTGAACCAAGAGATTGGAGTCTTGAATTTTATCTTTTTGATTTGGAATCTAGCTCTTTTCTTTTGATTTGGAATCTTGCTCTTTGCTTTTGATTTGGAATCTTTCTCTTTTTCTTTTGATTTTTACTACAATTTTATCTACCAATGGGATTTGGCTTTCACCTTCCCTCGTCATGTGATATAATTTTCACCTACCACAGAAATTTGCTTTATATTTGACCTTTCCTTTGATTTTTTACCTTCCACTTCCATTTGATATAATTTTCATCTACCACAAAAAATTATATTAAATTTAGCATTTTGTGGTAAGAATCCTTAATTTGCACCTTGAAATTGGAATCTCAATTTTTTTTTTGAGAAAACGGATTTTTTACCTATAAAATGGTCCCCCCTCCTGTTCATTCCCTATTCCGATTTTTCTGAGTTGGGAACGATTTGTGAGTGAGTGAGCTCGGTTTTTTGAATCTCCTTGAAGATTCAAAGCTTTCTGCACTTTTCAGGTTTCTTCAAATTTTTTCGAAGATGTTCAAGTTTCCCTTGAAATTCTTCATCTTCTTCTTGAAGATCTTTATAGTTCTTGAGGAAGGAGTCATTTGGAGAATTTGACATCTTTTTGGGCTTTTTCATAAATTGTGAAACTTCTTGGGGTTTCTTATAATTTTGGGAAATATGGCTGAGGGTAGAAAGAGAAAGACTTGCGGAGAGGTTTGGCTAGATGGTTGCAACAATTCTTCTTAAGGGGAAGAGAGTCATGTGGATTGGTACACCAGACAAACACTTCACGGGACTCAGGATCATATTTGCAACTCAGTATGGGACAAATGGGTAAGTCCTTGTATTTTATTCATTTCTCCTTATTTTTTTATTATTGTGTGTTTTTTTTTATTATAATTATTAATTTTTTATTTTTATCCTAGGAGCACAATTGGGGAGTACCACTGACCTTGGCCAGATATGGTCCTCCAAACACAGCTCAGGATTGGTACAAGATGCTCCCCCGCAGAGTGAAGGAGTTGGTTAACTCATCATATCTGAGACGATTGGCTCCTATAGAGACTAGGAAGTTCTGCCCGGCATTGGTAGGGGCCTTGATGGAGCCGTGGTGGCCGAGCACTCACACCCTTCATCTTCCTACTAGCGAGATTACCATTACACCTCTGTGCTTCTATGCTCTAAAAAGCATACCATTTGGAGGGAGACCCTTGCCTTTGTTTGAGACTTTGACAGCACCGGAGTTCACGAATCTGACAAGCATTGATATCCAGGCCAACCAGAAAGATATCCATTTAGGTGAGATTAGTGCCCAGTGGTGGAGGTCAGACCTACAGGTGATCCCTGGTAACATTGCACAGGTGACCCATTCTTTCCTTCTATTTACTATGGGTCAGTGCCTCTTTAGTGACCTCCAGGGTGGAGTGGACATTCACATGGCTGCTTTCTTCTGAAATATTCGGGAAGTGGACACCTGGGTTTGGGGTGGGGCTGCTTATGCATACTTTTTGCAGACTCTGGACCTGTTATCATATGGAGACTGAGGTCTCAAGGGGGTGGGCGACATCCTCCAAGTAATCTCTCATCCTTGTACCCATTTCTTTTTATTTGGTTTTATTTCCTCACTTTGATTTTTTAAATCTGCCCTAGTGATATGAGCATTTGGAGATCATGGCTCCCATACTGAAAGATCTCGAGCATCGCCTTTTCCCATAGCCACGAGATGGGGAGATAGCCGAGTACTCAGGGGTCGGCGTCATCCTCTAGGGACCACTACTCTTTCTCTCCTGAATGGTCTTACAGAGGTTAGCCACGCTTGTCATTAAATTTCCTTCTATCCTGTGTTGTACTTACTTTTTCTTGAATTTACAGGTCACTTGGAGACCATTCCATCCTCTTATGTTCCCAGATCTTGATGAAGTCACCTGGGCTAGATACTTATCAGAGAACCGAGTCCTATTCAGGGGTTTATGGGGCTATGCTTGGTATTTAGGAGAGAGAGTTATACCCCAATGGTCTGATTCTGATACACACTTCTCTCATTGTCTTCACCGACCATGCATTGTCCGGAGTGCATTCCTACGGATCAGATCGAGAGACTGGCCAAAGGAACATGAGATGATTCATTCCTAGACCAAGATAGGGATTACAAGACCTTCCTTGAGGAAGAGACGGTATGCACCCCTTTCTGTCCTGATGGTTTAATGGTATGTTGTTCTTCCTTGAGTATCACCTTTATGCTTCAATTTCTTTTTGGTTGGCCTTGATTAATATTCTTTCGGGGGAGAACACGGCGTGTTCAATCACATGTTGGTGCTGTTGGTCCATCCCAAGCCAAAGTTTCTACTAGTACAGGTGGATCCCTCAGGATAGCCACCATTCCCTTCCGTGGCTTCCTAGGTTGGTCATATCCCAACACAGCCAATCCTAGCACCTGTCATCTTTTGGGGAGGAGAACAGATATAGATGCTTCTTTTGGGCTGCCTATTCTATATGACTATGTGAGTATCTAATCATCCCTCATTTTCTTGGCTTTTGACCTCCCTTGGCTGATATGCTCCTTCTCAACTGTCTCTGGAGGTCTATACCGAGATCTGGAGGATGCATCAGAGCTTGTGGAAGGATTGTTGCCTTAGAGAGCCAAGTCAGCTCCTACCAGCAGGAGAGCGCACAGCAGCATGCACAGATTCAGGATCTATCCCGTCGGCTAGTGAATTTGGGATTGGCACCCACTGACTCCTCGCCATTCCATGAGAACGACCCTGAGTATGGTTCAGACGAGGACTATGACTCTTAGGGATTTGTTCTTGTAGTTCTTGCAAGTACAAACACATGTATATTTTTTTTTCTTTTTCTTTTTTCCTCCCCCTGTTTGTTCATTTTTTATTTATTTTAGCATTCTATGAATGGAAACCTATCTTTGGACTGTTTAGGCATAATTAATTCCAAAACTCAAGTCTTCATTAGAATAATCGGAATAACATGAAAGTACAAATATCTCCTCATTTTACGACCAAGTGAATTCCATGAAAATAACTTTCCTACCATAAACGGAATAGATAGGTAACAATATAGGAAGACAATTCTTGGGGTGGGTAAAATTTCAACAACACCTCTGGATCATCTACTTTTAGTCCATACTCTCAGTTGATATACGTAGGCAAGTAAAAGGACGTGTGAGTCAATCCCATCAACCTGACGTAGTTGTATCCAGGGGTCTTCATTAGAAAATCTTCTTGTGGCTTCCCTAGGCATCTCCATGCAATATCCTTTGCAGTTCTTTCTTATAGGTATCTCTCCCAATCAACATCAATCTTAAATTCAGGGACTTCCCTCTTGCCCTGGTAGCAAGGAGCTCCAAGTTGGCATTCTTTTAATGTCCTAGTCAACTTCAGTTTCTCAAGGAGCCAAATCTGAAAAATAGTAGGACTTACTTGATACTGATCAAGTCCAAATCTATGGCTGTGGCTCATTTCATCAAATCCCTTTAGTGTTTCTGCAAGGACCGTAGGGATGGTATCACCTCCTTTCTTCAATTGCTTCACCACTTCTATCAGAACAAGTGGTGCACCATGTCTTGGGGTTTGGAGAACATAACGAGTTATCATGCAAAGTAGATAAGCATCCTGTGATCTTTGTTGATGGATTCCTCCCAATGATAGATACGATCTTGGCCACCTTCAGAATGTCAATCTTCCCATATCTAATGAATTGCTTCACTTCCTCCTCCTTCCATCCGAAGAAATCCTGAATTTCCTCTGAGTAATCTTTCTTCAAAGATGGTTGGATTAACCTGCCCTTGGGTGGAGATAGCATACAAACTCGGAATTCTTCGAGAGTTGGGCAGATCTCAACTAATCCAAATCGAAACACATGAAGATTGGTATCCCAGTGTTGAGGCACTTGCCAGAGTAAATGGTGATGTAATTTTACACATCCGATCCGATCGAGAATTGACATATTTATAGATTCCAACAGTCTTGGTACCCTCATGTTTATGTCTAAGGTCCATTTTCTCAATGTCTCATCCAGCGAGTCTATGACTTTTCCTGCTACCATCACAAACAAAAGGAGATGTGGTGATTTATCAAGTATCCCTCATTAGCTATTGACATAACCAATCCTTTACCACTATTGCATCAAACTCTTTATATATATATATTACTAATCAAGGATGGGGAATGAACGGGCCTTACCAAACCGGTGCTTGGAGGTGATTATTGGGGGTTGGACTTCTGGATAAGAATTTGGAGGACCATAGGTGAATGATAGATACCTAATGGTCTTGTATGCCAAATGGCGATCCTTGGGAGACAAAAGCCATGATGATCTTTTTAGATACCTTGATTATTAATCTAAGAACCAATTTATTGCCTTTAAATGGTTGAGACCGTACTTGCACATGTCAAGTTGCCTACGTATCCTTTGAGAGGAATCAGGTCTAGCATAGTTTGGGCTATTCACCCTTTCAGACATAATATTTTTTGAGTTGATCCATATTGGCTAATCTGGGTATTTCTTCGCCGTTGTGGTCTATGAGTTTTACAACTTTTCCTAGTAGAATTTCTTTGATAGTGAATGGGCCACTCCAGTTGGGCCTGAATTTTTCTCTTGGATCATGAATTAGGGCTCTTTGTTTTCAAAGAACAAGCTCACCCTCCTCTATGTGACAGGGCTTTACATCCTTGTTGAAATCCCTTGCCATACTCAGTTGATACTGCTTCACATTATCTATGGCCTTCATACGTCTTTCATCGAGAAAGTTGAGCTCGTCATATCTGACCTTCACCCATTCTCCTTCAGATAGCTGACTACCCCGGAGCACCCTTAGGGATGGCACCAGGACTTTCATAGGTAGAACTGCCTCGACCCCATACACCAAAGAGAAAGGAGTTGCCCCTGTCAAGGATCACACAGAAGTCTGATATGCCCACAAGGCAAGGGGTAACTTATCTACCCAATCCTTGTGTGTTTCAATCATTTTCTATAGAATGATCTTGATGTTCTTGTTATCCACCTCTACTACCCCATTGGTTTATGGTCTATATGTGGTAGAGCGATGCCTTCTAATACCTAACTTTGTGTAGATCTCGTCGATTTTACCCCAAAAATGGGATCCCTGATTTGATATCGACTCTTGAGGTACTCCATATCAAGAAATGCTATTTTCTTTGATGAATTTTGCCACCTTAGCAGAGGTGAGGACTGCATATTACTGAGCTTCTACTCACTTGGTGAAATAATCAATGGCTACAAAAAAAAATTCGTGATCATTGGATGCTTTGGGGTTGATTTTTCCAATGATGTCAATGCCCCAGGTAGAGAATGGCCATAGAGAATTGAATGAGTGCAACTTCATTGTTGGGATATGTATGATATTGGCAAATATCTGACATTTGTGGCATTTCTTAACAAAGCTTATGCAATTTGCTTCCATTGTGTTCCAATAATATCCCAGCCAGAAGATCTTTTTAGCTAGCATCTTGGCATTCAAATGGGGTTCGCAGAGGCCTTGATGAATTTCCTCTATGATGGTTGTAGCTTGCTCTTTGTCAACACACAGCAACTGTATTCCGTAATAGGATCTCTTGTATAAGAAGTCTCATTGAAGGATAAATTGGGTGGCATATCTCCTTAGGAATTTCTTTTATCTTTTAGTTGCTTCAATCAGATACTTCCTTTCCTTGATGAAATCCATTATGTGAGCAAACCAAGACCAACCATCTATAGTGAGAGAATTTACAAAATTCTGATAAATGGGTCTGCTTCTTTATTACACTAAGAATGGTCGAACCCTAGCCATAGGGTTGCACTCTACCATGGAAGCCAAGGTAGCAAGGGCATCGGCAAACCGATTGTTATCCCTTTGGAAGTATTCAAACAAGATTTTCTCAAAGTGTCCAATCACCTCTTCTAGATGTTCTTGATATGGCTTCAGTTTCTCATCTCTAATCTTCCACTTTCTTTGTGTCTGACAGATGATGATGGATGAATCACTGTATACCTTAACCCTTTTTACCCCAATGGTCAGGGCAGCTTCGAGTCCCAAGGCACAAGCTTCATATTCAGCAATATTGTTGGTAAAAGGGAAATCAAGGTGGAATGATGTAGGCAAATAAAGGCCGTCAGGAGTGACAAACAATATTCCCACACTACACCCCTTTTGATTAGCTGCTCCATCAAAGAACAACTATCATTCATGAGCTATATCTTCTTCTTTTATTGTTGTGATCCCTTCATTTGGGAAGTCATCATCCAGAGCTCTTCCATCTTCAGCAAGGTGTGCAGCCAAATGATCGGCTATAGCTTGACCCTTGATTGACTTATGAGCAACATAGGTGATGTCAAATTCTGATAACAATAGCAACCATTGAGCCATCCTTCTTGTTAGAGCTAGTTTTTTAAAGAGGTACTTGATTGGATCCATCCTTGAGATCAAACGTACCGGATAAACTACCATGTAGTGTCACAGCCTTTTTGTTGCCCAAATCAGTGCAGCATAAGTTCTTTCCAAAGATGTGTACCGTGTCTCATATTCCAAGACCTTCTTGCTGAGATAGTATATGACATGCTCTACCCCCTTTTCTATCTCTTTTTATGCTAGCAGCAAGCCCATGGAATACTCTCCTACTGATAAATACAACAGAAGTGGTTCTCCTTCCACCAGTGGCGTTAATACTGGCAGGTTCATAAGATATCCTTTCATCTTATCAAAAGCTTGTTGGCATTGGTCATTCCACCCTATAGGCTAATCCTTCTTAATTAACTTGAAGATTGGTTCATAGATCATAGTCAACTAAGCTATGAATCTGCTAATATACTGGATGTGACCAAGAAATCCTCGTATCTGCTTCTCAGTGCAAGGCGTGGGCATTTCTTGGATTGTTTTGATCTTGATAGGGTCGATTTCGATGCTCCTTCACTTACCAAGAATCCCAAAAAAAATTTTGCCGTTGCCCCGAATACACACTTTTGATGATTCAACTTCAACTGATACTTTTTTATTCTTTCAAAGAATTGCCTTAGTGTGGGAATGTACCCCTGCCAATCCTTTGACTTTATTATCATGTCGTCTACGTAGACTTCGACATCCTTGTTCATCATGTCATGTAATATGGTAGTAACTGCTCTTTGGTAAGTTGCCCCGGCGTTCTTTAGTCCAAAAGGCATTACCTTGTAACAATAGGTTCCCCATAGAGTGGTGAAGGTTGTCTTCTCCCGATCCTTTGGGTGCATACTCACTTGGTTGTATCCCGAGAATCCATCCATAAATGATAACAAGGCATGCCCTGCTATGTTGTCCACCAATACACCAATGTGAGGTAATTGGGAAGTCATCTTTAGGGCTTACCTTGTTAAGATCCTGGAAGTCTATGCACATCCATACCTTGCCATCTTTCTTTGGCACCGGTACAATGTTGGCCAATCATTGGGGGTATTTTACCACTTGTAGGAACCCCGTATTCCATTGCTTTACAACTACTTCCCTAATCTTTTCACTCCATTCTAGACCATCTTTTTGAGCTTTTTTTTTACCGGCTTTGCCCCAGGGTTGGTTGGCAAATGGTGTTGTACAATGTTGGGGTTTGTACCAGGCATATCCTCATAAGACCAAGCGAAGACCTTGGCGAATTCCTTCAGAAGACTAATCATTTGTTCTACTTCTTTGTCATCCAGGGTAATGCCAATTTTTACATCTCGAAGGCATTGGTTGGTTCCTAGATTAATAACCCAAGTATCCTCACGGATGGGTTGGGATTT